>NW_021639849.1:67610-189328 GCF_002087225.1 Trypanosoma theileri
ATATATATATATATATATATATATATATTTGCTCTTTACCTTATTGAAGGTACTCGAATTATTCACTTCTTTTTTTTATTCATTATCATGAGCCCCATTTCTATGGGCAAGAGATTGTGCGGTGTACATCTCGGCCACCTGCGCAGAAGAGGTTGCTTCATATGCCTTCTTATCCTCCCGCACACGAACAAACCGTGGGAATCGTAAAGCTATCCCCTTAGAAGAGTCAACAAGTCCGTATGCAGCAAAGTGAACAGGAGAAATTGAAAGGTCAGCTGCTTTTACCTCCCAGACGTGTGAACTCTCTAACCAAACATCTGGTTTATCATCTGCACGATAGTATCGTGGCTGTTCCTCCAAGATACACGTTTGCAGAGACTTTGTAAGGGATTCAAGCTGATCGTCTTGAAACCCGGTTCCAATCTTGCAGATGCTTTGGTACTCATCATTTTCGCCATCGTAGCAGGCAAGCAAAAAACCTCCAAAAACACCAGTTCGTTTACCCTTTCCATAATATGCCCCAATCGGTACAAGATCAAGAGTATCTGTAACATTATCCATGTAATCTTTTTTAAGCTTTAACCAGTAGTGGGAACGTTTTCCTGGTGTATAAGTTGCTTCCTCATGTAGTGTTTTAACCATAAGTCCTTCACATCCATCTTTTATCGATTTATCTAAAAAAGACTGGATATCTTCTACATTATTGCTATCAAGGTGCTCAGCAAATTGAAATTTTGCATGAATTGGTGTAAAAAAACTATATAGTAATTTACGACGTTCCTCCAATGTTTTTCCTGTTTGTGGTTCACCATTAAAATATAAAATATCAAAAGCGAATACACAAACAGGTATTGTGACACTCTCAGAAGAAACGTTTTTGCGTCCTCTATGTTGCAAAACTTGAAATGCACGCAATGCCCCACTTTCTTTATCAATAGCAACAATTTCTGCATCTATGATAAAAGATTTGACATCATGACAAGAAAAAACTTGAGGTAACATAGCTATAACATCAGGGTACTTTCCTGTATGAGTCTCTGAATTACGCGAAAAAATTTGAAAATCATTTTCTTTTAAATAATGAATTTGAGCGCGTTCACCATCATATTTGTATTCAGAAGTAAAAGTCTTTCCTTGAAACCGCTCCATTATGATATTTATTCCACTGGTTGGATGGGCAAGCTGAGGTCTTACAGGGAGGCCCGGACGAATAGATAACTCCATAATATGTGCCTTAGATATTGAAGAAGATGGAATAATTACGGGAAGCCCATGTTTAAGTAAGGCACCAACAACTATTTCAAGACTAGGTACTTCACCAAAAATACGAGTAAAGTTAACAGCACTCATATTTAAATCTCGTTGTAACTGCTCTGGAGTACGTTTCATCACTTCATCAACTCCGATATGATCAAGTGCAAATGCGTAACCAACAGCAGCGAGGGCAGAAGGTTCAGCAAGTCCCACACGCATTTTTTGTTGAAGCGCTCGAACAATAAAATTCACTTCAGGGCCAACAGCATCACGAATAAGTCTCTTCATTACATCCGCGCGACGTCGTGCTGCTTCTTTTCCACTCATAAGGGCTATCTCACGTAGAGATTGAAATACACCTACTGCAGAAAGCCGTTTAGGCTGAACAAGAGTTGATTGTTTACGCTTCTTGTTCTGAGCCACTTCAGCTAAATCACCTGTTTGCTTGTAAGCCTCTTTAGCATGTGCCTCGGGAATACCGCAGCATTCTGCGATAACCTTTACCAACAAAGCATCACCTACCCCAAGTTCAATACCTTCATGGGCTGGACCTTGCTTGTTGATGATAAGGTAAATAACGGGAACCAGGTCACTTGGACTTCGCTGAATAACTGCAAGAAATAAACGAGTCAGATGCCTTATACACTCCAGTCGTGAACTCTCTGCACTAATATCAGCAAGAGTATCGGCAACGGCAGCGTACGGCACCGTATCCTTTACTAACCCAGGTTTTGGTTGTGGCCAGACTGATTTAAAGGGGGCGTATGGATCGAGACGGTCCTTCAAAAACAACTTCGCCATGCTCGTCGGTCCAGCTGAGGTTTCTTCTAAGAGTAATTCATCGTCACTACTCACCCCATCGCAATTATCATCCTCACGTACCCGCTTCCGCCCTCCCTCGATCTTTTCAGAAGGATCAACAGGTGGTAACGTGGATTCCACCATGTGAATACCCTTTGCTACGGTCTGATAAACTCAGTAAAAAACAGAGTTTGCAAAAGAAGAAGAAGAACAAGAAAAAAAAAGAGAGACAGTTGTCGTCTTTAAAAAAAAAAAAAAAAAAATTATTATTATTCATTTATTAAAATATTCCATTACCGATAAACCGGCTGCATTTAGTCCTAGGTTCAGAATGTCGCGATGATCATTATTTGCAGAAGCTACCAAGAGGAGCTCCTCCTCACAGCTGTGTATGCGCCCAGTGTATAGAGGAAAGAAAGATAAACAGAACGCAAATATTTTTGTGAGAAATCGGAGCTCCACCGGCACACAAACACAGACAGACATCTCTCCCATACCGTTCTTTTTTTTTTGTTGTTGTTGTTGTTTTTTTTTTTTTTTATCCCTCTTTTTCTTCTCACCTTACCAAGGTCCCACGCAGAAAAATATGTATATATATCTATATATATATATATACTTATATATGACATATATATACATGTACGGAAGGTCAAGGAGCAAAAGAAAAAAAGAGCAAATCAACAAATAATAATAATAATAATAATAATAATAATAATAATAATAATAATAATAATAATAATAATAATAATAATAATAACAGTGACAATAATATGCACCATTTTTCTTCTAGTTCGCACCAATTTTCTCACTTATTTCACACTTTCTCTTCTTTTTTTTCTCTTCGCGTTAAGAGGACGACCATATCTATTCCTTTCCAATTCACACCACCTTCCTCGTTCATTTTCCATCCTTTATTGATCTCGTTCAGCCCATGAACTCAACTCCAATGAATATTAATTCATTTCATAATGGTCTTCGTTGTCCCAGTTATGCGGAAAGCATTCCCTCGTCTCCTCACCTCTAATCATTAGTAATACACAGACAACATTAGTTGTTGTGCGAAGCGCGGAGATTAGCGAAAAACAAACAAAAAAAAAAAACATAAAAAAAAAAGAAAAGAAAAACCAAAAAAAAAAAAAAAAAAACAGAGAAAATTCACCGTTGCTTCACTTCTATGTTGTCTTACCATAATTCGCCATCTGACTTATTTTTTTTTTTTCCTTTACCCACAGCTTTTTTATTTCTTTTATCGGGTTTTTCCTCCTCTCAACCACAGCTTCTGTTTCGTTCTGTTTTTTTTTTTTTTTTTCCTGCTGCTGTTGATCACGTTGTTTTATATATAAATATATTCTTTTTCTCTTTCTTTCTTTGACTCGTTTTTATTCTGGAACATTTTTTCCTTATGTTACTTTTTTTTCCCCATCATCTCACTCACGTGATGGGAAGCACCACATATAATCACTTCTCCAGTTAAGACAAATAATAATGCTCTTTAACCTCTCATCTTTCTTTACTCTGGTAAATCCTTCTCCCTCTATCTACCGCTCTCTCTATCTCTATTTCTCTATCTATATCTCTCTTTTTTCTCTCCTACAATAAAAAAAAAAAAAACGCTCGGTTTATTCTTTCCACATATATATAAATATCTATCTAATATATATATATCCGTATCCCTCACCCCCACACAATTTAAGAATTCGAACAAGCTGCGCAAAACGCAGGAAGGATAGTAGTAATGGGGTACAGAAGCTGAAAGAAAGAAAGTGAACAAGAAAAAGAAAAAGAGAAAGAGAAAGAGAGAGAGAGAGAGAGAGAGAGAAAAAAAAGAAAAAAGAGAAAAGGATATAGAAAGAGGGAAAAAAGAGGGAAAAAAGAAGAAAGAAACACAAGGAAAGCATGCCGCAGCTGCATTTTGCCCATTGAAACCCCTAGTAATAAGTTTCCCTTACACCTGTATTAATGTCGAGGTTATTCTTAACTTCCATCATCCTTTCATGGGCTTTACAAACAATAGATAGATCAATTGAGACATCTACAGAAGCAACGGATTGCAGGACGTAGAATGCAAGATCCCAGAAATAGAATAGTGTTGCGAGATCGTGAGAGAGGTAAGTACACTCTGGAAAGGCTGCCTCCACGTCAGCCAACGTACACTTTTCCTTCATTAAGATATATTGAATCAATACACCACTACCAAACTCTACAGGAGTAGAAAATGGCAGCGACCGCTGGATTTCACATACCCTGTGCAGCGGAACTTGCGTTTTTCCCTGATAAAACATCGCCATCATAATAGACTCGAGGAGGTGACGTATGGAACGAGAAATCATGCGTGAAACCATACTGAAGGCGGCAAGCTCTGCATCAATTGGACCACTCCATGGACCAGAAACATTTAATGGAATAATGGATAAAATACGGCTAGCAAGTACAACCTCAGGAGGAATATTCCGTGGGTGTATTTCTTCTTGAGTCATTCGAATCGGACTTGAGGTAATAGCACCAGTTCGAGTGAGTTCAATAAGAAGAACCGTATATTCGCTGAGTGTTGAAACGCTGCACAATTTAAGCGCACGACCAAATGCAGAGGGTTCACTTAATTGAACTTCCTCACCTCGATCGCGTGCTTCATGAGTCAAGTACCCAAGTAAATCAAGAGATTGAAGAAGAATAGCTGCGCAAGTCTCTTCCATAGTGGTGTAATAAACATCTGGAGAAGAAGTTGCCAAATGTGCATACTCCAATACATCCACAAGATGGAGGCTACTAGGTATGTTTATACCATTTAACATCCAAGAATCCAGGGAAATATCTGGGGGAGGATGAATTTTGCCTATTCGGCCTTGAGGAACATTATAACGGCGGAACCACGTCATGCGGTAATCGTTTTGGCCCAAGGTCATGACGAGTTGATAAACTGTCTGCACTCGAAGAGGAAGAACAATTTCAGCCATATCACGATACTTTACGGAATCCACAAGTGGCCAATCATCAACCACACTCCCCTGACATAATGCAGCAAGAGGACTGGGAGACAAAAGTCCAGCCGAAAGTACATAATACATGACTGGTGGAAGAGGACTTCCCAATGCTGTCCTGGGTTCACAAAGCGTTTTTCGACGTCCCTTGTATAGCCGCGACAAAGAAATGCAATGGGGAGGAGTTAATGTCAATACAGGGCATCCCAAGGCATCAAGATTTCGAATCACAGCACTTCTTAAAGAATGAGTTCGATTTCGAAGTGAAGGATCAGCTCCAGATGCGATTTCTTCACTTAGACGATGCGCATAAGAACATCCAAGAGTAAAATCATATACTCGTTGAATTTTTTTACACATTTCATCAAGGGACAAAAATTTGTGAGACACAGGTTTCATAACTCGACTCCGACTATCAATCACAATCAAGCTTCCCAAGTCGTCATCATCTATCCTCAATGAATCTAAGAGACGTGATTTACGCACCATATCGAATGTTCCCTTCATCACATTAATATTTGTAATGACGCGATCAATACCAGGGAAAGCAAGAAGTTCAAGACAACCGTACACTTCTGATACGTAACGATTCTCAGGGTGTCGAAACGCAGATAATTGAGCCCAGGCAAGATACGGAGCGCGCATGGTATTCTTAAACTCAGAACGAAATAATTTGATGATCTGATTCTCCACATCCTCCTCAACAACAAAACGGTTTGACGACTTTTTCTGGATATCTGAAGCTCGAGCTGGTGGCATATTACACAACCTGCAATTGTCTGTACCAGTGAATGCTGTTATTTCAAGTGGAACTGTATTCCTATCCCTGGTAAATTCCTCATCTGGATCTGGAGAAAAAGGAATACCATTAAAAACCAACACAGGAGTGCAGTTTTTGAGGGTTCGAAAAGTCTCACAAATCTCAGTGATTTTATTGTACACCGTAAACGGCGTTGTATATGTGTAAACGGCCATCTTTTCCCTCTCTCGCACAGCCTGGGTAATGAGGTCAATGATTTTCGTTCCGTCCACACCCAACATGACTTGGTCCAAACCATCTAGCCGCCGCAACTCCGTCATTGGGACACCTTTATCCTCAAGTTTGTTATCATTGATGTAGCGCTGCAGAAGACTCACGTCTTCTTGGCGAGGGTACATTGTTCCTAAGGACTACCTAATCCTCGAAGAAACAAAACTCCTAAAAATAAAATTTTCTTTTTGGTAGAAAGAAAAAAAAAAAAAAAAAAAAAAAAAAAAATTTAAAAAAAAAAAAAAAAAAACAGATAGATAGATAGATAGATAGACTGAAAACAAATTAAAAACAAAAAAAAAAAAAAAGCACGATCGTGTATTCCAATATTTTCGTCTGCCTAATTAGCAGACTCCCCATCTGTCACATATCGAAGCATATCCTTGTAGAATGGTTGGTAAACTTCCCAGTTAAAATCAAGCATATGATGCAGCAAAGAAGCCAAACGACGCAGGGTATCTGTTACGAGACCCAGTGGAGGAGGATCAGTTTGACCATGTGCGAGAATTGCCTCGATAAACGAAATAACCCGCTTTTCAAAAGCCAGGTAAAGTGGTCCTGTTGTGTCAGTCATCTTATCGACTGCTCCGTGAATTTGATTGATTTCACTTTCGGTTAAAGCGGTTGATACTTTTTTTTGAGTTATAGCATCATCAATAAGACTTGTCACAGATGACTTCAAATATACCAAAGTAAGTTGTTCAGAAAGTAAATGAATAAATTTGTCATGTAGTTGTTTTAAAATATCATTGACCACTCTTGAGTCAATTCCTTTTCCTCGAAGAACTGTTGATACACTTCCTGACAAGAGAAGCAATAAACTGCTTTCTTGCACTGTATTTGCAGCAAAAAACACAACTGACTTTTCAAAGTAAAAGCATTCAGTAGGGTAATCATGCCAACGATCTGCTGATTGAATACCACCACTTCGAAGCAAATCCAATAATCCGTAGAGCAAACTTCCACGAAGACATTTTTCCTGTTCGGTTAACGCTGTTACTGAGACGGCAGCAGGTGAATTTGCCCATTGTTTTACACGAATATCATTGAAATAACGCCGAATAAATGACAATGAACTCTCCCATTGATCAACATTTGCATGACATTCACTTATGAACTCTCGAATATACGAAACAGCATTCTCTCGTAATTGTTGAGTAATAAACATGAGTGAATATTGGGCAACATCTTCGTGTAGTTGGCGTATAGAAGAAAGCATGACGCGAAATGTATTAGACACCGCTGTACCAAGGTCTGGGGTACAAGTTTCAAGGTTTTTCCCTAATTCCTCTGCGAGTTTGCGGGTTTCTTCTGCTCTAGCAGAGGATCCATACTCTACAACTTTTCCCATAACGTAACGCATAAGTGCGGCAATATTTCCTGGACTTCCCATAACAGACCGACGTACAACGCGCCAATCAAGAACATCACGAAGTTCTTGTTCAGTTTGAGAGCGTAGACGCCTTGGAAGAGCATTTAAAAGTCCTTCAATAACAAGGTTTAAAAAACGAGGAATACTTTGTAAATCAGGAGGTTGTCGATTGCATTGTTCTGCAAGTAATGCGAACTGCGCTTCGTTTAATGATGATACGATTTGCTCTTGCCATGGATCTTTCTTCGGTTCAGGCACTTTTATTACTGTTTCATATGCCTTCTTCGCCCGGAACTCGAGCCGAACGTATTTCTCGCGACGAATCTGCAAAGGATCTGTTACTGGTGGTCTGGAACGTCCGTGTTCGTCCACGTACCAGTTGGGAGGGAGCGCCGGTCCCATCACGACGGGCGGGATCGGCTCCGTCTCTGAGCCGCTCGTGTTTCCCTCTGAAAGCAGCAGCATTGGGGCCGGTGGGGTGGCGAGTTGTAGACTTGCGGGTGTTTTCTGAGGGGCGGAAGCCTCCCTCTCCTTATCTTTCCCTACCTCCCTTTCATTCTCCTTCGCTTTTTCTTCTTCCTCTTCCTCCCGCTGGGCTTCTCGCATAGTGGCTTCCAGCTCATTAAGATCTTCCTGGGAAGTCAGGCGCGACAAACGATCATGAAGTAAGCCTACAAATGAACGAAGGTCCTTATTTGAAGGTGTCTTTCGGAGTTCACGTGAAGCAGCAACGTAGGCTTCCTTTGTGCCCTTCACAAGGACAGATCTACATGCACGACGGTCCGCACCCTTAAGAGAACGAAGGTCTTCCGCTGCTTTTTTGCTGTATTCTTGCCATGTAGTACCTATAGAAGAGAGAAGGGCGGCAGCGTATTGCTCATCTACTTCTTCCTGTGAACCATAAACTTTTAATTGCTCAAGAAGTTCCACCAAATGTTGGGCACATTCAGAAATAAGTCCATCCACTTCATTACTTGGTAATACAGCATAGTAATAAGCAAGTAGAAGTGCATGTGGGTTCATTGTAATACGACGTTGACTACGAAGACGTGATCTTCCATTCATGCTAGCCGTCAAATTCGGTGGCCGTACAACTATTTGTCCCGTCTTTGAACCCACAAGTCGCAATATCTCTTGTGCCACCCGTACCAAATGTCGTCGATGAGGCTTGCCTGTTTCTGGGCACATTTTCAAATCGGTATTGCCACATGATTTGCAATACCACTCGTCTGTAATAAGAATATGTTCCACCGCCTCCGCTGGTAAAGGTTGGGCCGGGTTATATTGTAATCCAGAAGCCTCAAGTTGTCTTAACAACTTTGATACCTGTTTCACGCACTCCGCCGCCGAAAGGGGGGATTTTTCTGGAATTGAAGGAAGCGACTCAGTCATTATAAAATAGGTAACGAGAAAAAAAAAAAAAACAATAGTAGCTTTGGTAATGAAAAGAGACGGTAGAAAAAAAAGAGAAAGGAAGGAAAAAAAAAAAGTTGAGAGAAGTCAGAAAAAAAAAAAAGTAATATTAACAAAAAAGACAGCAAAAAAAAAGAAGAAATAAGAAAAAAAAGAGAAATGACAGTAAAGAGTCAGAAAAATGTACTGATGACATTGAACTTCGTTTTCTCCATATAATGCCTACAATGATGCAAATGTTCCAGGGCTCAAACAAAAAAAAAAAAAAAAAAAAAAAAAAATCCTTTAAAAATAAATAAATATAAAAAAAAAAAGAACGAAGGAGAGGCCGTTTGAACAGATTGCGCATATACGACTCTCCAAATATCCGGTCTCAAAGCATTACTAGCAGCAATAAAAGTCAAGCAATTATATTATTGAAGGAGGGCTACATAAATACGAAAGGAAAATACCTTTTTTCCCCTCTTCTACTCAAGAACTACTACTTCACTAATGTGCGTGAAACCCCACGTCTTCACCTCTCCATTCCACACTTTCTTTTTTCCACCCATTCATCATTCCATACTTCTTTTTTTTTTTTCTTTCTCTTCAACTCCTGTCGATCCTGTGAGCACGTGTATTATTTCTGAGGGTGAGTTAAACAATTTAACAACCAAAACATCCACCACTACTTCTCTTATCCAGATTTCTACAAGTGAAAGATGGGCACGATCCGAAGTACAAACGTGCCTATATAAACGCAGAAACATATATACAAACACACACAGAGATACAAAAAAGAAAAAAAAAACATAATAAAAAAAAACGAAAAAAAAAAAGATTCTATACGCACAGTGAAGAGTCATCATCTCCTTAATTACTAAATGTACCCAGTGACCAGAAGCGTGCCACACCATCTGCAGAAGCGGTTATGACGATATCACCGTCCATGACAAGTCCACGTGTGAGATCTTTCCAGGCTTTTTGTTTTGCTGCCAATGGAGATGTAAACTTTCTTACATCCCACACAACGAGATCCGATCCACTGCATACGGCAATATGTCTATCATCAACTGCAACAGCAGTGATAACTTCTGACATGGTTTTTTCGTTAATCATAGAAAGACCACTTCGAACATCCCAAAGTCGAACCATCTTGTCGAAACCACCTGTCACTGCTGTATCGCCATAACTAGCTACAGCTGGAACTTTCCGTTGATGACGATCCGTTGTTTCAACCACCGTACAAGTTGCAGGATCAATTAGCGAACAAACGCCACTGCCTCCACCAATAAGAACATGCCTTCGCTGGGTGGAACGCATAGCTTGTATAGACATCCCTGATGCAATAAATGAACTGCATTGTCGATCAGAATGCAGCACACAGATAGTGGCACTCAAACCTCCAGAAAGAACGGCGCTAGAAGGATCTTCGGGGTTTGCATATGTTACTGCGAACACGTCACTTTGAAAAGAGGCTACTGATGTTGCCGCAAGATCTTGAGTTGCAAGAGAATAATTAAAAATAGAACTAGTGCCATCCTCACAGGCGGTTGCAAAATCGTACGCCGAGGCAAAAGCCACATCCCAAACACATGCCTTATGTGGACGAAATTGAATAAGAGGTAGGCCATCAACATCCAATATTAAAACATAACCCCCAGTTGTACCTACAGCGTAACGTCCATCTTTAACTTTGCAAAGAGAAATAAATTTTTCATTAGCACCAAATGTATACTTAGCAACACGAGTAATTCCTTCTCCAGCAATAGTTTCTCGATCAACTGGGGCAGTAGCACTTTGGCTTAATTCCATAAATGTATGTTTTTCTAAGGGAACAATGCTCACTTCATGAGATATTTTAACACGTCTCTTTCGATCACTCACATCCGTTTTTACGTCAACTACTGCAGGTGCTGCTCCACGAACAAGAGAAAGACCTCTTCGACTTTCGAGTAAATCACTTTCAAGTTGTACTTCACCTGTTTCAGGTCGAAGTGTACCGCGAAGTGTTATTCCACCATTGAGTAAAACTTCTGGAAAGTGTGGATGGGGTTCACACATGAGAAAAACACGTGCCTTATTGTGAATGGCTCCCTCCTCTTGCGCTTCCACGATACACTCTGCTAGCTTTCGTAAAAGCGATATAGACTTTGTTGCCTGTTCAATATAGATCCATAAACCTTTTTTAAGTGATTTCCGAAAGACATCACCTGCTTGAGCAAGACTTTGTCTTGTTTTAAGGCGTGCAACTGCATTAATATACATCACTGTACACGATGCACGCTCGGCGGTTACCGCGATTGGGTATGCCGGGTTAACTCCCTCACTCATGATGATAATGCACTTTCCTGGCCCGGCCCTCTCTGCGGCATCTGCGAGAACACTTGTGCTTTCTGGCAAGATGGCGGTGTCGTCGCTGGCGAGGCTGGCGAGCGCTGGCCCGCGCTGCTGGAATCCGCCGTCCTCGTCCTCGCAGGAGCTGAGATCGAACTCGTCGTGGCGGCCGGAGGGCTGCGGGGCGAAGACAAGCATCACATCGCTGCCGGTGGGGGCGTGGCGCCGCTGCTCCTCGTCGGCCCGGCGGACGGGGGTGCCGTTGACGGAGCTGAGGACCATCCCCCGCGCGACCCCCGCCAGCCCCGCGTAATCGCGGCTGTTCACCGTCACCACTTCGTTGTTCGGGCCGAACTGCACCCCTTCGAGGAACTCCCGCGCCGTCGCCGTGACGTAAATTGACATTAGTGATACTACTTTCTTGCTCACACGAAGAAAACGTAAAAAAAAAAAAAGATGAAAGAATAAGAAAAAAAAAAAAAGAAATCTTTCGTCACAACACGTCAGTAAACCTCTCTTTCAGCTTATTTCCGATTATCGCATTTATTTTTACCGGTATATCCAAAAATGTGCATCCCCCGAGAGAATACATACAACCAGGAAAAAAAAAAAAACAATCAAAGAACAACAACATCCTTACTCAGAGTGATGAGGAAAGCTATACTCATTATTAAAGTATAACTCAAGGTGCCAAGAAAAAGATCTAAGAGTTAAAAAAAAAAAAAAAACCACACATAACACAGATAATAAGTACAATGAGAAAAAAAAAAAGAAACAGAAATAAAAGAGTACCTCTATTATTGTTACTGTACAAATGTATCTAGAATCATTAAGAAACAACATGAAAAAAAAAACAGTCTTGGGGATAAAAACATCTCTCGTTTCTTATACTAGAGTGCACACTTATGAAATCCTCAAAGTAAATCAGAGAGCAGGCAAGAAGAGTTTTTTTTAAAAAAAAAAAAAAAACTTCAGATGGGTTCCTAGACAAAAGAAGAAGAAAAAAAAAAAAAATCCTGGTTTATAATGATCAATAAGTGCAGTTTACTCTAGTACAACGTGAATGTGGTCCTTACGATGAATTTTACATAAGACTCACAGTGAACTTTACAATAATAGAAACGCAAAAAAAAAAAAAAACCAGTCCCCTGATTTCGTGTCATGCTTGAGTTCTGCATAAATGGCACACAGAGGCAGGTGTAACCCAAATACCGCAGTAGGAGCATTTAACCTTTGGTGTTTTCTGTGGAGGAGCAGCCAGGGGTGATGTTTCCTCGTCTTTCCATGACTGAGATGCCGCTTCTGTTACTGCTGCTTCTGCTCCTGTAAAGGACACATAAGACAATACGCGAGAGGAGATCATCGAAGCCACATGATGTGGACGCGGTGCTGGAATCGTGTCACCGCACAAAGTACAGGTTCCCCCTTTTTTTCCCCAAACACCACAAGTCGAACACTTCCTCTTCGTGTGCGATTGGGCATCGTACGAAGAAACACTACGAAAGCAGTGATTATGGGCAGTGGGGTAATTAGAACTGGTTCGATAGGACATGGTTATCAAAAGAAACGTCACCGTATTTTTACTATTATTGTTAAGAAACAACCTGTCTACTATGAACAAATAGAAAAAGAAAGAAAACATAATCCATTACAAGTAAAAAAAAAAGCATAATGCAAGAGATGAAACAAAAAAAAAGAAAAGAAACATCACCACCATGACTCAATACTCAATTATCAAAGTGGGAATCAAAAAGCGCGTATGCATTTAGTCTGTGAGCCTCATTCTTCTTTTTGTTTTCATTTTGTTCTTTTTTTTTGTTTTCATTTTGTTCTTTTCCTTTTTTTTTTTATGTTTTTTTTTTTTTTTTTTGCTTCTCAAAGAGTTGGAACAAACAAAAAAAAAAAATTTATGAGATTCAATCATCCTCTCTCTTTAGTTAAGCTGCCTAGTCATAAAGCTTAAATTCAGATTCTGTTCTCACTGCACTGCGGCCCACAACTCGTGATTGGCTCGAAGAAGACCTTCAAGATGTGCCCCATTCGGTCCACGTAAAGCCTGTTGAACCCGTTCACGAAAGTAGACATGCGGCTGCTTCACGGATGCACAGACATCAATTGGGGGACGTACAGCACCCTGCAGTGGACAAAAGATATTTGTAAAACCAGAATCGTCAACATATTGTTTCAAATCCCCCATTGTATGTGCCTTTGGAGTGAAACTCGTCACATCATCATTTTCCACAGCGCCATGAATCATTTTAAGGCAAGTTACAACACAGCTAGTCCATACTTCGCTATTTTGTTGAAGTTCCTCACATTCTCCCAGTAAGCATGACAACGCCACCACACACACTTTACGCTCCAATGGTCCCAAAATCTTCTGAACATTAGGAAGCCATACTCGCTGAAGAAGCATCCAGAATAGTCCATTTTGAATAAGGTTTATCCTTGTTACAACATCATTAGCACCATGAACAACTACCACAATGGATAAGAAAATAATGAGAATACGCACATACTTTGGTGTTCTAGATGTTTGTAATCTCTGAAACAATGCTTGATATACAGAACCCATAAAAGGTTCAATAATATCTTTTGGATAGGCTATAACCATTGAAGTAAGAATATTAAATCCTTCATGATCGTAATTTTTATATTGAAGAAGTGCTCGAAATATCATCAGAGTTTTTTCAGTGAGTCCCTTACTGTGAACATATCGAGGATAGTGTTCTATAAAAGACACTAAAAGTCGAACGACAGCAGGAATATTTCCCTTTTGCTGATACATATCAGGAACAAGTAATGGTTCCAATAAAGCCTGATAATGCGCCGGAGGATCTGGAGATCCACCGCTACGTGTATCAAGAAGTTGTGCCATTATTTGTAATGTGTACGGTACATACTCCAATACATCATTCTGTAAAATAAAAATCATGGGTTCCCATAATGCACCCTCAATAGCAGCGGCATCTTCAGGACGCAATTGAATGCATTTTGATATAACCTCAAACATACAGTGACTAAAAAGAGGATTTGAAGGATTTTTGGCATTCGATTGAACAACAGGAGCTATACAAGTAATAATATCACCAACAAAAGGTTTTACAGAATGACTGCAGTTTTGGCTTACCCGTAAAAGACACTGCATTGTATAAGCACAGGGTCGTTTATCTTGTTGAAGTCGCATACAAAGGTGTTGTAAGAGTGGAGCAACTTTATCACCCATATTTGCATCCGAAATAATAAGTTCTTGCTGACCAGGACGACGAACAGTTAGAATACGCTCTACAGCATGGGCTGCATATGCATGTACTACTTCATCTGGGCATCGAATCCATGAAGTTAAAAGTGCTACAACATCTGGAATTATCTGTGGATCAATATGTGCTCGAAATGTCGCTACAAAACGTATACAATCAGCTTTAATAATAAAAGGACTCTGTGATGAAACATCTGAAGAAAGTTCAGTAAGAATATTATGTCTCAAAAAGGATTCAAATGGTACTAAACCACTTAACTGTTGACTTGCCCCTCTCTGGGTGTTAGCGTACTGACCTTCTAACGCAAGAGCAGATACCAAATAAATTGATAAATCTTTTGCTTTCCAATCTCCAGATGCAACAGCTGTCATAAGATGTTGTAATTGAGCCGTAAAAAGTGGACCAGATTTATCAGGAAAAGAAACCATTAAAGAACGAACAAGTTCTCCTGCTTCACGTCTTCGAGTGTGTAAATCACTACCTTCAATGTCTCTTTGAATATACTCATCTGATTCCCTCTCATATAATTCAATATCTTCTGTTTGCAGTGCTAGATTTGGTAAAATTACTTGTACCACAAGGTTTTCAAGTACCTCTGTATTGTCAAATACAGTACGCATGGAACCTCGGCAAGCAGCTGAAAGAAGGTTTATTCCTTGAATGACGACATCATCCATTGCACTGCTTCTACTAGATGGTGAAGCAATAGTGTTCCAGACAACATTCATAAAACCACCTGCATGCTTCTCAAAGTCTTCATCAAAGCGCAAAAGGAAATGTGTCACACAAGCCATTACAGCAGACTTCAATTCAATTAAAACCATATCATCCGTAACAGGACTACTGAATTGAAGGCATCGCATAAGAACATCCACAAATTTATTTAGATTCCAAATAAACTCATCACCAAGGTCTAAAGTAGTCATATCACGAAGACACTCTACAGCTGAAGTGAGTCCTTGACATGCTGCCTTAAATGATGAGTTACACTTTTCCATTTCGCCCAAAAGATATTCCATCGATAAGAGTAGAGGAGACGTTAGGGTAGTATAAATGATGCGAAGGTCTTCTGCCAGCTTTTCTGAAAGATCTGTCTGAGATCGATAGCGTCCTAGAATACTGTGAGCCGTTGAAAGTGCAGCGCTCTGTATCGCCACATCCTTCTCATTCATCAATGACTGAACAATACGGTCTAGAGCATTTGGCCACTTTTCCGGAAAATCTATTTCAGCTATCATAGTTATAGCCTCTGCGAGGTTTCGTTGAACGTTTGGGGGAGCGCGAAGCATAAGGAGAGTAATAGTATCACGTACGACTGCCTTGTCATTTTCTGTGATACAATGTTCTGCTGTTGCAGCGTCCCAACATGTTTTAACTGTATTTTTAAAAACAATGGAGCAGAAAGATGATGCAGGACCAGAGGCAACAGCTACATTAAGAAGTAACAAGACGAATCCAGTCTGCTTATCAACACTATTTTGGAATTCCTTAATCTCATGTTCTGCCTTCTCTCTATCGCTGTTGTTCATGGAAACTGCGTCAGACGCCAATTTAACTAGGCGCTGCGCCAATACTGGATCATTTGGGTCTATCGCATGCATAGTCCTGCTTCTTCCTTTCTCCTTTCTTTTCTTATAAAAAAAAAAAAAAATTTACTCTATCCTTCCCAGAATTATTTCTCTTTTATTACGAATTCTTTTTTTTTTTTTATTACTGCTATTTTTTACCTTTCAATAACAAATCAATTTATACAAGTGAAGATCAATAATGAAAAAATAATAATATACATATACATATATATAGATATAGATATAGATATACCAAGACAAGTCAGAACATCCCACATGGTAACAGCAAAAATACCTCTTTCTTTTTTCTTTTTTACTTTACATTGATACCTTTTTTTTTTCTCCTTTTTAGTATCCAAACGGGTAATACAAGACGAACGAGATGTCTATCATCTGAAACGCCTACACCATCCTCTCTTTCCGAAAAATAAAGCAACTGTCACTAATGGAAGATAAAAAAATTTCACAGCACCCCACACCCCCACACACCCCATAGGCCTCTTTTTTGATATTTTCTCTTCATTCCCTCCTTCCCTCTAAACCCTTCTTTCAACGTTTTTTTTTTTTTTTTCTTTTCCTCCTTTCTCTGCATTTATTGCTGCACTTGTAACTCTTTCTTATATATTCCTCATTTGATTGGGTAACTTTTATTGTTCTTTTCGTTTTATGTTTTCGTTTTATGTTTGCGGTGGGAAATACGTAGAAGGAAAGAAACATCCACTCTATCATTTCAATATACCGCTATTCATAGATCTTTTTTTTTTTTTCTTTCTGTTATTGTTGTCGTTTTCATACTGATCCACCTTCCCCAATGTTGCTTGCTTTTAATGGCGTTTCCAAAGAAAAGTGATTTTTTTTTTTCTCACAACTTTGGTGCGGCCTGCGCTGTGAGACAAACGAGACCTGGCAAAGCTTTGCCTTCAAGAAGTTCCAAGAAGGCCCCACCGCCTGTACTTGTGTGAGTAATACAGTCCTTATATCGCTTTGTGGCTGCTGCAGTCTCACCGCCGCCAACAATTGAAACAAGATTTTTGTTTTTACAAATTGCCTCAGCTATCGTCGTTGTTCCTGTTGCAAAATTGGAGAATTCAAAAACACCAACAGGTCCATTCCAAATAAGTGTTCTCGCTTCAGCCACAGCTTTTGCACATAGAGCATTTGTTTTTGGTCCAAAATCTAAAGCAATGTATCCATCTGGTATATCAGCTCCAGTGGTAGTAAATGGTTCTTCATTCTTAAATGATTTTGCGCAATTGTGATCGACAGGAAGGATTAATTGAACTTTTCTTGCAGCTGCAAGTTCCATTAACTCCCTTGCAACAGCGTGAAGATCCAATTCACGTCCCTTCTCTCTTGCAGTACGCTCAACTTTAGAATTACCACAGGAATGACCTTTTGCTTCAAGAAAAGTGTACGCCATAGCACCACCAATAATAATGGTCTGGGCAAATCTCATGATACTGGCGAGTACACTGATCTTATCCGATACCTTCGCTCCGCCTACGATACAGAGTAAAGGATTTGTTGGATTACGCATCACCATACTGATAGCTTTGATTTCCCGTTCAATGAGATATCCCGTTACTCCAGCACCCAATACTCGCGGAAGTCCAGTCATGCTTGCAGTCATTCGATGCACTGTACCGAAAGCATCACAGACATAAATATCGCTGAAAGCGGCTAGTTGCATTGCCATACGGTGTCGTGAGGCGGTATGTACACCATCCTCACCCGGGAAGAAACGGAGATTCTCCAATAATAATACTTCTCCATTTTTCATCTTCTCCACCATACCAGGGGCTGCATCCAGTGTAGGAGAGAAGATCACTTTCTGTCCCAGTATTTCCTCAAAACGAGGCAAAATACGCTTAAGAGAGTGTCGAGCACTCGGCTTCTTTGGGCGTCCAAGATGTGAACCAACAATGACACGACCACCATCCCGCACAATTTTAGTGATGGTTGGAACTGCTGCTCTAATACGACTGTCATCACGTATTTCTTGAGTAGATTTATCAAACGGTACATTAAAATCTACACGAACAAACACGCGACGGTTATTGAAATTCAAGTCATCCACCGATAGCTTTGGTGTCAGTGCAGCGCGCAGATTCATGTGAACGCCAAAATCAAAAACACGAGGGAGAATAATGGGCAGAATTGTCCATCCCACCATAGTGGCGTGCGGATCTCGCGTAGACTGAATGACAACCGGTACACTCACAGAATTCTTCAGACGTGCCATAAGCGTTACCGTGTTGTCCTGAACATCGAGAGGGTGATTTGGTATAAGGAACGTGATGCTCTTTCCCTGTACCTCCGCAACATCCCAGCCGAAAAACACACATGCTGGGGGATTCATATCCATTATAACCATATCATTGTCACCAACAACAACGATGTCGCGAAGCGACTTAAATATCATATCAATCCTTGACTGATTTAGCATTGTACAATCACTGTGAAGTACAATCAAAAAAACAAGTGTATATGGAACCAAGTATACCACAACAGCAATAACAAGACCCTTTAGTTCCCAGATAGTACTACTACTTTAGCGTTTGGTACCTTGACAAAAATAAATAAATAACAAAGCCAAAAAGGGGCTAAAAAAACAAAAAGAAAATAATAATAATAATAATAATAATAATAATAATAATAATAATAATAATAATAATAATAATAATAATTAACAATACAAAGAGAAGCACTTTCTATTAAAAAGGAAACACGATAACGTTCCTCTTGTCATACATTGTTGCTGGGAAAACAAAACAAAAAAAAAAAAAACTCTCAGTGCAAGATTTGCACCTATTCTCCACCCTTCATATTACAAATCTGCACGCACACACAGACACACACAAAAACAACTCATCAAATCTGCTTGCCACCGATCTCAGTTACAGCAAGCAGAGGAGATCAAACCCAAGAAAAAAAGGCAGAAAACAACTCTTCATGGAATTCGTTAATCATATGACTCTCCCCTTTTTTTTTTCTTCTCAACTACTCACATTCGCACCACAACACAGAAGATAGACATTTTGGCTTAATGATGCCGGAGTCTATTTAAATTTGTTCGAAACCCAAAGGAAGAAAATAAAAAAATAAAAATGATTGCAAAACAAATTACGCAGCGGAACACCCGGCTCTTTATTGGAGACCTAAACAGCTCAGTCTCTGCCGGAATAAAGCCATGAAAGAGAAGAAAAATGTAGACTGCACGCCGCTCAACCTTTCTAGATTACGTGCGAGAATAAAACCACAACATTTGATCTTGTGCACATATTACTCTATTAATGATACTATACAAGGAGAAGAAAAAAAAAAAGAAAGGAGTAGTAATAAGTATATTAGAAATGATGTAAAACAAGGTGATCTACGTAAGAGTTATAACAACACATCTATATTACGAGAAGGATAATATCTCATTCAAAGTTCATGAAAAAGAAAAGATCCAAAAGGGGGAAAAAAAGATACATCCAAATAAAAGTAATAAAGAAACAAAAGATACTTTCAAAGAAGAGTCCTAATTTTCTTTATTACTTTTTGTTTTTCTTTACAGGGCAGCGTTTGACAAAATCCCTTAGCATTTCTCTCAGTATCCCTGCTCCTAAAAAAAAAAGAACTTACCAGTAATAGCAGCAACAACAACAACATAATCTTTACTACCAAGAGAAGCATAAAAAAGGGATACATAAAGTCTCACATTACCCATATAAAAAAAGATAAGTAGAAAAAAAAAAATTCTCTTTCTCTATCTCTCTCCCTCACACACATTCTCTCTCTTCATCATCTCCTTTTGTGTGTGTGTGTCTGTATGTAAGAGAGAAAAGGAAGAGAAAAGAAAGAGAGAGACACACACACACACACAAAGAAAACATATGTCCCCAAACAATAGTCTCGGGCACATCATGTAACCCTATTGTAACATTAACTCTTGACTTTACATGCGAGCGCGTTGTAGCATAATGACGCAAAATTCATTATACGAAATTTTCTCACTCTTAGAATATCGAGAAATAATTCGATTCACCTCCGTCTCTGTAAGAGGCAGTCCATAGTGTTCCATAGCAAGATATTCCTTAATGAATTTTTCACGATCAATAAAATCTTGGTTATCATTAGCATACTTTTTGAATTCCACACGCAGTTCATCATCAAATACCGCTCTATCAGCGGTATCATATACAGATTCAAGGTAACGACGGGTATGCTGCTTCAATAGCACATCCGACACTGTAGCGTTTGTACCGAATTCATGTACTTTCAAAGACTTTGGAGGTGTAACAGTTTTGAGAAGGGCCGAGCCGTAATTTGCCGGTTGTGTTTGATAAAGTTCCCCTGGTGAGTGAGGAGAAGGATTAATTTTTTGTTGATCTTTTTTACTTTCCTCCTCTTTTTGTTCTTGTGGTTCGCCTTCTTCTTCATCATCACCCACCTTTGTTTGTTGTTTCGTGTTTGCTTCCTGAAGCTCATCTGTCTTCAGTACATTGGACATAGCACTATACTCCATATCCGGTCGGCTGCATTCAACAGACGTTTCCACCACCAGAGAACTGCAGGAGTTTCGTTTTACAATGTTATCACGTACATACTGAAGCACGCGGTCCGCTTGTGATGGGTCTGCGCCAAATGCGGCACGTACGGCCTCCAATAACTCTGGTTCATGTACATATCCCTCACTATCTGCCTCTTTTCCTAGATCCTGAAGGATTTGTGAGACAATTAGCAACTCACCATCTGTAACACTCGTCGACTGATAAAGAGAAGAAGAATCAACTGACAAAACTCGTGGACCTTCAGCAAAACAATGGATAAAATCATCCATTGAGATTTTTTTGTCATTGTCGTTGTCTGATGCAACTACAATGGCGCCCATTACAGCAGAAAGTAGTTCTTCATCTAATGAAGGAAACACATCACGAAATACATCATTAAGGACAGCTATAAGATGATTAGGGCTTACACATCCAGAACCACCGTCTTCATCATCTTGGACAACCGAAAGCTGTTCTAACTCACCACTTTCAAGCATTTCTTGTAATTTATTGCAAGCAGTTCGTAATTTTTCTTGAGCAGAAGCAACAGGTAATTGTGTTAAGGTAATATTTTGAACAAAACCGCGAACAAAATCGGCAAGGGTTAAAATACCACTCTTACTTCGATCTGCGGTAACCATAATAAGATCACAAAGTTCATGAACCTGGCTTTTGTCTAATACGTTCTCAGAAAGTGTCTCCCAAAGTGATTCATAGATATCAGAAAACTCAACGAAACCATCCTTATTTTTATCCAGAACGGCAAAGGCTTGTTTAAGAACTTCAATCTCGGCAGGTGTCATTTGCTGAACCATTTGTCTTGCATGTGCATCTACAAATGCCGCTGGCAGCACACCTTGATCTTCTTGAAAAGATCGGATAAACTCTGATAGACACAAGCGTCCATCACGATCGGTATCTGCGCTGGCCATGATAACTGCCACAATATCATTGTAGTTATTCTCTCGAAGATCTGGAAACCTATATTTAAGGTTCTCCTTGAGCGCGGCGACGAGCTCCTCCTTATCAATGTATCCATCCGCTTTTGTGTCTATGCGACGGAATGTGTCTTGCAGCGTTGCGATTTCCTCGTCTGTGAGTCGCACCCGAATGGAAGAGACGCAGCTATTGATGACCTCCGCCGGCACTACACCTGGTCCGTTCGCGAAGGAGAGAAGAAACTCGGCGAGACTGAGACGACCATCACGGTCCCGGTCGGCGACGGCGAAGAGGGGGATGAGATATTCCCGCAGCGGCTCAAAGCGGGCGTCGCCCACGCAGCGGCGGACCGTCGCGAGAAGTTCGTCGCGGCCCACGTGGCCGTCGTTGTCGCGGTCCATGTAAATGAAGGCATCGCGCAGCATGTCCACCTCCTCCGGTGCCAGCGAGCCGACCGCCGAGGAGAGGCCCCCACTACCATCCGCAAGAGACATCTCGGCAACACCCGTCTGTATGTAGCAAAATACACCTGGAAAAGCACAGAAAGAAAAAAGAGAAGAAAAGGAGATGTCAGTGAGGTCAATGGGATAAGAGAAAAAAAAATAGAATGTGCAATACCATCAAAAAAAAAAAGGAAAAACACATTCACATGCAAATAGCATACATCCATATATGTATATTTAAGTAATATATATATATATATATGAGGGGGGAAACAGTCGTCCATGTGAGGACCGTCTTACACCAGCACCTCGTCAAAGTACACATTCAAACATAGTCTCAAATACACAGAAATACAGATGCATAGAAACAGAAAAATAAATAGTAGTAGAAAAAAAAAAAAGAACACAAACGGGAAAGAGTAACGGTAAGACGTTAAGAAATAATAATAATAATAATAATAATAATAATAATAATAATAATAACAATAATAATAAAAATCATCATCATCATCATACAGCCAAGAATCACCATCATCAAATATATCCTGGTGTTGTCATGGCGCGGAAGAAGCGACAACTCACCTCTTCACCAATACGGTCATCCGATTGCGCGACACTTTGTTGTCTACGTCGTGCATTTGAGTAGAATTGTCCTCCTCTCATACGCTGTTGTATTCTCCCACCCTTTACATTATCCTTCTGCAATTCAAGACGCCTAAGCCGTTCATCGTAGGCCCGCTGTCGCTCGAGTGCCTTTTCACGCATACGACGTTCCTGCTCTTGTTGATGCTCAAGACACCTCAACGCACGTTCATCATAAAGAAGACGACGCTGCTGCATATCTATTTCCCGTGCAATTCGCTCTTCTTCAGCAGCCTTTGCGCGTGCCTGTTCTCGTTCCTCTTGAAGACGCCGTTTAGCCTCTATCTCTGACTCCCGTAATGTTCGATTAACTTTAGCTCGCTGTGAGGAAGAAACGTGGAGATGTGCCGTATGAAATCGATTGAACAATAATTTCTTCTGATGTCGATGAGAAGCTTCATCAAGACGTCTAAGTTCATCCTGCAATTTTTCTTCACGTATTTGGTGTTGTATGGCCTGAAGGTTTTTGGCTTGTTGTGCTTTACTTTCCTTGATACGATTACGAAGACGAACTTCCTCAAGTTTAGTTTGCCTTACAGCTGTTATCGTTTCACTCGCCATCCTTTCCTTTTCTTCATGTTTTTTCTGTATTTCATATTGTTTCTTCTCAAGCATTTGTTGTGCACGAATCAAAACCTGTTGTCGATGAAAATCTCGTGATGTTGTCTTTGTTGATGCTTCCGCAGCCTCATCAGAATTGCGGAACCATCCATTGTCGTGAGACGTTGTGCTCGTACAAGTGCGCCTATAGCGCCCTCCTTGCATTTATCACAAGTCCATCTTTCACATAAAATACAGCAAAAAAATATAATAATAAAAAAAAAAGAAAAAAAGAAAAAAAGATTAAAGTACGTACATCCAATAGATATGTGAAGACATCCTGCACTGATTCTTGTAACCCAAGGAGAAATATCTTCAATACAAAAGAATTCTTCATGTAAATGTCACAAAAATAATAATAATAATAATAATAATAATAATAATAATAATAATAATAATAATAACAGAGAAACTTGACGCTAAAAAGAAGGTGATTTTCTGGGTGTCACGTAATGATCATAGTAATGTTTTAACCATCGCTGAGCCAAGTCAAGATCCAATTCAATGTGTTCCACTTCATGGTCAATGAGCTCAGGATCTAGTGGTGATGGAAAAAGATGTATCAGGCATCCTCCATACCTATGACCCCCATCAAATTGATGATCTACAACATAATGTTCTTGTTTCGCTATGAGTGCTAAAACAGCTAAGCGTAATTTAATAAATTCATACAAGCACGGCTCAAGGTGCTGTAAGGGTTCTTTTGGGTTACCTACTACGTCTGTCAGACGACTACGAGCTATACCACGATGTAATGCTACTTCACAAAGCAAGTACTGAAGAGATGTTCGCAGTTGTTTAGTGCAGATACAATCAACACAATCACCCATATCATAATAGGGGGAATAAACAATAGTAGGGTCGTACGACTTGGTGCTATACATACTCATGCCCATTACTTGGGCTACCTTAGATATACCTAAGGTGTAGCGTCGTTCAATACCAGAGTATTCAACACCTTGTGGCATACGTAAAGGTCTACTTCGTAATTTATTACGCAATAGTTGAGCAACAAAGAGTTTCATCTTACGCATAAGAAATAATTCTTCAGCAACCTCCAGTTCTGAACGTCCAGTCTTAAGAGATATATACTTAACACGTTCATCATCACTAAGTTCACGCGGAAAATAGTGAGTATAAATAACGTCAGAAAAAGTTGGAACATAACGTCCATCAACTGTTATCTCCTTCTTGTATGGAAACCACCGCACAAGACTCTCTGTGCGTGGGTTTGTTGCTTCGATATATCCGTGAATATGACGTGGTATACTTTGTGATGAAAGTGTCTCACCGCTTCTGTTCATCATGCGCTTCCAGTATCGTGTAAGAGGATTGTGCTCAAAGACAGGGCTATCCCACATGGACATACGGCTACATCGTGATGATTGCATATCGATATCTCTCTCTACTCATACACTCTTCTGGTCGCCCAGTTGCAGTCGCTGCTGTAATAATAATGATATGGTCAAAGAGAGAGAGAGAAAAGGAAAAAAAAAGGAAGGAAATAAAAGTGAAAAAACACCACAGACCCAACTGGAAACAAACATGGACACAAATAAATAAATAAATATATATGCATATATAACATGAGATAAAATAGAACCCCCTCCCAATAATAATAAAAAAAAAAAAAAAATACAACGATAAGTTTGTTTGTTGGTTAGTTTTTTTCTTCTGCGAACAGGATGGATAACGTTGACTTAAAAAAGCACCATATCCTTTGCTCTCCAGAATCTTTTTTTTTTTTCGTCCTCTTTTCACTGTACAATGTCATTATAACGAAGTATACAGTTTACCAGAGAGCATGTGTCTTGGAAACCGTTGAAAAGTTGCTATGGTCAGGAGGGAGATGCAGTGATAACTCATCTTCTGACTCTTCACGGTGTGGGAGTGGAGGAATGATGTAATAGCCCTTTGTAGCACGTAAATGTAATAATTGCATTTCATGATTTTGCTCATCCAGACGCTTTTGAGACTGTAATAAGGCATTGATAGCTTCCAACTCACGTTTTTCGGATCTCTCCGCTTTTTCACGCAATTGTTGTAATTGAATATGTAACTTTGCGTTATCTACTCTCAACTGTTCTATCTCTGTGTGATTAGCATCACCTGTTATCCTCTGCTCTCCAGAGATGTTCAAAACCTTTAGTGGCATGGGAGAAGCTTCCTGTTCTTCTGACTCCATAAGAATATCCCACAAGTCTCTCTCTCTATCGGCAAATAGGTGAATAGCATACTTACCTATTGCGTCATTTAGTGCTTCAAGTTCCCTCTCAACGTTCATTGCCGTATTATCTTTTTCTTCAACCCAATCACTTAACTCAGCGTAGACAGAGGAAGGAGACTTTTTACTTGCTGTAATCAACTCATCAATGCAACTAGATGCACCAGCCGCATTTCTTGAGAAAAAAGATTTAATCTCCTCACTATTTAACATTAAATTAATGGCATCTTCATCATTGTCTCCAGACAAAGAAGGACTAAAGAAGTGCGACACACCAAAAGATTTTCTTGTACCATTAAATAAACACTCTGTCACGCGAATGATACGATCTAGATTTTTCCGTTGTGTTACAAGGGAGCCTTCAACAGAAACCCCTAAACGCCCAGGATCTTTTAGTACTCGAGCTACAAATTGTAAGAAAAACATATCCCCAATAAAATCTTTAGATTTTTCATTTCCACCATCCTCTGTCTCTATTTCCAGAATTAAATTTGTCAACGTACGTGCTTCATTAGGAAAAGGGTCATGAGGTTTTTGCAAAACTTTTGCAAACACGTACAATGACCAACTGGCCGTATCTTCAGGTTTAAACAGATCACATTTAATGGCGTCTAAAAGTATCTTCACTGTATTTCCCAAAACTATTACAGCGTATTGACTTGCAGAAGAATAAGTATATATTGAAATTACTTTATTTGCAAGTGAATTACTGCGAAGAAATCCACCTGTTTGCTGAAAACAGATACTAGTAGCGTTGTGGTTGCGGAGTGGGGACTTTGCGCGTATTATCTCATATTTTAAACATGACTTAAGTAATTCTCGCAGCACACCCACACGCCTGCAGACAGAGAACAACATAAGAGCAATGAAATCCCACTGACAGTTATTTTCTGGCATCATAAGAGAAACGTTAGATAATGTTGAAATAAATGACATTGTTTTATATTTAAGAACTGTCAGTAGTGTGCGGCATCGCACCTCTTTTTCAGATCGTAAACGTTGATGATACATGCTAAGTGGGTAATCCCTCTCAGTAGTATCACTGGGATTACGCACCACCGGTAATAAATGAATAGTTGATATCTCATAAACTCTCTTTAAAATTCCGATAAACGTCTCTGCATTAAAGCAATTCATAAAAAAATAACATTCTAGATTTTTGCCACTATTTTTAGATCTATTTGCAATAATTACTTGTGAGTGTTGGGTTGTACCATTTTTGCATGTTTCAATCATTTCCTTCACGTAGACTATCAAAACCAAAGGTATCATTAACCGTATTCTTTTCATTTTCTTCTCATTAACAATAAAAAGACAAACATCGGTAATGACTACTATCTCGGCTTGCAGACTCTCTGGCTGTTTGAAAATAATGTTTGAGTAATGAACAGTTTGAATATGAATCGGGAGCAATTGAAACTCTTTGTTGTAAATTTCCCCAGTACTGATAACACTTAATCGATATGAGGTCCACATACTCTGTGCAACCCTTATAAATGATGTATTTTGCGATACCCCCATGTTGTCATGGAGAGTACTTTGCAGCGTCAGAGCTGCCCTCCCCTGCTCTGCTTTTTTGTTGTTGTCCTTATTCATAAGTCATAATGCTTGACTCACTTTGCAAAAGAGAGAGTTTGTTTGCTGTCTCCTCCAAAGCAGCAATGTCAAAAACAAAGAAGTAGTAGAATATTTACCTCAAGTATATATCTAAAAAGAAGAAAAAAAAAAAAGAGGGGAGAGAAAAAAGTATCAAAGAAAAAAAAAAAAAACAATCACCTTTCCACATCAGCGCAATAAACCAGGGAGTAAGCAAAAATACAATTTTGCCTCCGTACAGAGAAGCAAACAAACAAAAAAGAACAAAAATATTGAAATAAGAGAAAATAAAACAAAGAAAAGTAAAACGTGGCAAAATAAAAAGGGACCTTTTCTTCTTCTTACTCCTCCTCCACAATGTTGGTCTTGGTCTGCACGTAGATACCATCCAAGAACTTACGGATATCCTTCTTCTTCACCAGGCAGAGCTGATGCATCACGGCGGCTTCACGCGAGACCTTCTCCAAGTCGTTGCCCTCCAGCACGAGTTCATCCTTCACAACAGAGGGATCTGTGCGGTACACCTTCACATCATTGGAGATGAACTGACGGCGCACACGCTTCTCACCCAAGAAGTTGCGAATCTCCACCGCCTGATCCTCCACAGAGACAGAGATGGGAAAGTGCGCGTAGGCGAAGCGGACCTTGAAGCGGAATCCACGAGTCACTCCCGTCACCATATTGCGCACCAGTGAGAGTGCGGTGTTGATGGTGGAGTTGTTGATCTTGTTACCGAACCAGCGAACGGCGGTGAAGGTGCGGAACTTCTTGTTCACACGGAAGTCCAATTGGAGGTGACGGAGGTCCTTTGTGAGTGTTCCGCGGCTGCCCTTTACAGTCACCACACGGTCCTTCACGGAGATCTCAACGCCTTCCGGGTACGTGATGCGCTCCTGTGTCTTAATCTTCATGGTTCCCTTTGCCTTTTTTTTTTATTATTTTTTTACATATGGAAGTAGAGAGAGGGAGAAGGAAAGAAAAAAAATAAAAATAAATAAATAAATAACATACATAAACATATAGCAATAATAATAACAATAATAATGAGAAAAAACAAGTAGATAAACAATTTGAAAACACAGACTGTAAAAAAAGAAAAAAAGACTTTTTTTCTTAGCATGACACAAGTAAACGCTTACTTCGCATAAATGTCACCAGAGAGTATCAACCTGCTGAAGAAAATCATATGTATGAATAGTTGTCATGCCCTAATCCTGTGGAGGATCTGAAGGTAATAAAGGCGTCATATCACTTTCAATATCAGAAATTTGAGGTTTGCGAACATTAATTAACCACTGCGTCATTGCTGTGGGGGAATTGAAATTCTCCATTACCATGGCATTCATCATCTTTGACAAACCAATTACGTGCATCATGACCTCAATCATGAGTTGATCGTACGGTGTGGCTGAAAAACTTGGCGTGTCCTGGTAAGACTGCAGTAAGTGACACGCTTCATCTAGGCGCCTGTTAGATTCACGAAGGGCCAGTTCAAACATACGATCTCTCTCTTCTTGTTTCTTAGCAGCAACAATAACAACATCAGCATCAGCAGAAGAAGTATTACTAGTAGATTCAGCAATAGTAAAACTAATTTCAGCATCCTGTGGAATCCGCCTGGAGCGGGCACACACTCTTGCGTAACAGTCACCGAATTGACACGTTAAAATAGCACCAAGTATAGAACGCAAAATACTTGTTTTGTCGACTCCAACAAAATCAGCGTAGAGTTCTTCAACGGAATTAGAGTCAGACCCTGTGGCAAGTTGTGCCTCAAGGAAGCGAATACGCTTTTCATCAGCGATAAGCTGTTCATTTTGTCTTGCTACCATATCGCGCAGCTCGTCAATTTCATGTAGCATTTTTTCGTTTTCCTCTAATATGGTGCGTACAAATGAGTACCGTAGAAGTCTACTATTCGCCATCGTCTCCCCTTCGACCGGCACAGTGGACGCATCCACAGATGATACCTTTGAGGGCATCTTTCAGAAAACGAACAAAAGGGGAAAAAAGAGAGAAAAAAAAAGCTAGAAAATCAATCTCTTACTTTTTCTCACTCACTCCTTCTCATGATTCCCCATCCCAACAAACACAAGAAAACATATAAAAATAACAGATCGACATAGTGTCTGTTATTCCTATAATCAATGTCTATTTTTTTTAAATAGCATAACACAAGATACGAACAACTAGGAAAAAAGAAGAAAAAAAAAAATAAATATATAAATATATATACTACTTTTGTGATGATAATATAGTAACTGACTATGATGTATGTGCAGAGTTACCGTTACCATCAACGTTACCGTTACCATTGCCTTTAAAATGTTCATCAACAATAGGTGTCAGCGTCCACAATTTGTTTTCATGTGTTTGTGTTACATTAGAGGACGATAAGCTCTGTGGAGTTGGTTTCCACTCGACCGGCTGCTCTGCTACTTGCCACCCCCCACTGATCGAAACTTGCGGTTGTGTCAATTGTTGTTGTGACTGTGACGGTTGGGGCTGACCCCAGTCGTGTTGTTCTACAGACGTTGGTGGTGGCTGCTGCCAACTCTGCTGTGACTGTGTCCAGTCTTTTTGTTGCTGCACAACATGTCCTTGTTGATATCCCTGTTGTTGTTGTTGTTGTTGTTGTTGCTGATGCCAATTCTGGCTTTGTTGTTGTGCTGGTGGTGTTGGTTGCGCATACGGTGGTTGGGACTGTTGCCATCCCTGTTGTGGTTGTGGTGGTTGCCCGTACGTGGCACTACCATAACCCCCTGGCTGCAGCGGCGGTTGATAAGGCGGCAAAGGATTGGGCGGTAGTGGTGCGGGGGGCAAAATAGGGCCAGTTGGGTACACAGGCAGTCGTGCATTGACAAACTGTTGTTTGAAACCGCCTCCAGCAATGCCAAGGTAACTGCCGAGGACCTGTGTAAGGGTTAAAACACTGAGATCAATACCACGCTGCCCCTCAGCATAGAGATTAGAACAAATCGCCTTATTGTTTTCAGTAGCTCTCCATAGTTCCACTCGCCAATTCTCCAATGTTTGTTCGTTACGTGGAATACGTGAAGTATCCTTAGGTGGATCGCGACGCAACTCCAATACTTTTCGTCGAAAAAAATCATATTCGAGTTGATTCTTGCGTCGAGTATCTTCTGCATCCTTCAATTTTTTTACTTCCTTCATGAAAGAATTTAGTACATCAAATCCTTGAGTTTTGAGACCTTTCTGGTGTTCCTGCGCGGTTGCAATGAGTTTATTTCCAACTTCCAAAACGTCATCTGCGAACTTTATGGCGTCCGGTTGCAAATCTGGTACTTTTTGATATTCCTCCCCGATATCTTTCACAAGTTTACCAAGTTCTTCAATAAGACTTGCAGCGCGTATAAGTTTAACACAAAGAACTTCACTGGTCTTTTGAAATTGACGAACCTTCTTACTAGTTTCATCTAACATTTCATCCTCAGGAGATGTCTCTGTATGGGTAACTTTCTCTCGAATGCTTTGCGTTGTACGACGTGCCAGACCCTTGATGGCATCCATTATGGATTCAGATGGAATAATATAAAAATAAACTTTTTCTTTTTACGATATACTATGCAGTATGAAGACTATCTAGGAGGGTACACACACACCTTTTAAAACTGCGTACGTACTGTGTCAATATCAGAGGCCATAAAAATAAAAAGTTTGAAAAAAAAGATAATAATTTAAACTCCGTAATATCAGGTAATTAAAAACAAAACAAAAAACAAAATCTCTTATTTAGTCCCAACGTTTTCTGCACCTCAAAGGAGAAGTCACTTCTCTTTTCAGATACGCCATCTACCCTTCTCCACTATCAAAAAAAAAGTAAAGTAGGACACCGGTAAATTGAAAAAAAAGAACCATAAATATGTGTGTAACTTCTTTTCTCTCCTCCGTTTTTTTTTTTCTAGTCTTTCCTCTATGCATGCGTATTAGCAGACCCAGTAAAACCTCGCTTCTTCAAGAATATATCATATATATATATACCAAAATTTTCTAACCTTTGGTACAGCACATACACATACATCTACAGAGTGACACACAAAAAGAGAAAAAAAGAGACACGTACAGGTACACAAAACACACAAACAAACAAACAAACAAACAAACATGCAGACACACATACATACAAAATAAAAAATTATACACACAGATACAGAGTGTGTCTGCCTCTACGGGCTCCAAGAAATACGAGTAATCCCGATTCAAATGTCCTCTAAAGAGAGAGTGAAGAGGGAAAGGAAATAGAAAGAAGGAGGGAAGGGAGGATGGTAGGGAATAAAAAAGAAGTGGTAAGTACAGAAACAGGAGATCCAATGAGAGACAAGTCTTCAAAAGATCTATTTAATGTATCTAATAATCTGGATTGCTGAGGTCACAGTTTTCGGATAGACGGAACTCACCTTGTCCCACAATCTTTCCTTCTTTCCAAGTACCAATATACAAGGATCCGTCTTTGAGTGTCATTCGACCTTCACCATCTTTCTTTCCATAGGCGAATCCTCCCTCGTAACTGGAACCATCAGGAAGTCGCAGTACACCATGACCATGACGACGATCGGCTTCCCACTCGCCTTCATACCGACAGCCATTTGCATACTCAAGTACACCATAGCCGGAGGCATCATCATCACGCCACTCACCATCATACACGTCACCATTGCTATAGGTGAGAACTCCGTGACCGTGTTTCTTACCATAACACCATTCACCAACGTAACGATCTCCTTGAAGAAACATTAATGTTCCTTTGCCGTGGGCCTTATCAGCTTGCCAATATCCCTCGTAACGCTCGCCGTTAACGTAACTGAGAATGCCATATCCCTGTTTTTTGTCTTCAACCCATTCACCTTCATACTTGTTCCCATTGGGGAAAACGTATGTACCTCTTCCGTGCATTTTGCCGTCATTCCATTCACCTTCATAAACGCCACCATCTGCATAAAAATATTTTCCCCAACCCTGCATACGACCTTCAACCCATTCACCATCATACTTTTCAGATACGGATCCGTCAGCAGCAGAGTAAACAACAACACCTTTACCATGACGCTTATCATCCTTCCATTCTCCCTCATAAACGTCACCATTTGAATAGTAATAGGTACCTTTACCATGCATACGACCATCCTTCCATTCACCTTCATATCGATCTCCATCATGATATTCCAGAACACCTCGACCGTTAATTCGGCCAAAGGTCCAGTCTCCATTGTACACATTACCGCTGGTATAATAGCATGTTCCCTTTCCGTGTACCTTGTCTTCAACCCACTCGCCTTCATAACGGCTACCGTCAGCATATGTATAGACACCAAATCCATGACGTTTACCAAATACCCATTCCCCATCATAGCTTTCTTTGTTGGGGTACTGGAGGCAACCCCGACCATGCATCAGGCCATTTTCTATCTCTCCAGAGTAGATCATTTTATTATTATAAGATATATATAAATATAAATATAAATATATATATATGTATATATGTTTTCTTTTTTTTTTGATTTGTTGAGTTTTCCTCTTTCAATTATCTCTTATGTTCTCTATTTTTCCTCCAATAATGGAATACCTGCCTCTTTCACACTACATAAGATTTTTTTTTTAAAAAAAAAAAGCAGAAGCGAGGGCAAAAAAAAAAAACAATGATAAAAAGACAAAAAAAAAAAGAGGAAAAGGGAATTTACAAATCTCTCTTCAAATAAATTAAGGAAACGTTTAGGGGAAAAAAAAAAAGAGGAGGGAAAAAAAAAACAGGCCACAAACAAAATCATTTTAAACTTTAGTAATGTAAACATATTTACGTGGAAGTTCAAATAAATGTTAACACTTCCGCCACAATTACGTTTGCTTATTGAAACAGCAGAGAAACATATTTTCACATTACTGAGTGATACAAAAGCAAAAAAAAAAAAAAAATAGAAATAGAAAACTAAATTAAAAAAAAAAAAAAATAGAAGAAAAACCGAACCCTCAAGTCCTAGACGATGCTGATAACCTCCTCCTTTTTCCAATATGCTCCAGTGGAAGCTCTAAAGCACATGCATCCTCCATACGTTTTTCTTCCTCAGACCTCCATGATCCCACTACTGTCTCAGTTTGTCTAATAGTGCGCTGCGAAGAACCATTTGAGGGGTGGCCAGTACTATGATGAACACCGTATAAAATATACCACAAGGATGTCATAACTACAATAACACCGTAGTTGCGCCAAGCCACAATAGGTAATGAGAAGAGTTGAATACAGTTAAATATTATTCCCATAAAAGGTACAAAAGGGAATAATGGAGCTACAAAAGGTCTTGGAAAATCTGGAAAATCAATTCTCATTTTCCACATTGAAACACAAACGCTAATAAAAGCGACAAGGGTACCAAATGAGATTATTTCACCAAGCATTCCCAAAGGGAAGAAAGCTCCAATAAGAGCTCCAACTATACCAGAACATATGGTGGCATTTACAGGAGTTCGAAATTGTGGATGTATACGTGAAAGTAAGGGAGGTAATAATCCATCTTGAGAAAGGGTCATAGTGAGGCGAGGCATTGCAAAATAACATGCAAAACAAACAGAACTAAGTCCAGAAATAGTACCAACATCGATAAGAATACGTAAAAATACAGGAGCTCCAACTTTTTCTAGTGCCATTATCACAGGTGCATCCACATTCAAAATAGTATACTTTACCATACCAGTAAGAACGAGAGTAACACAAACATAGAGCCCAGAGCATATTAACAAAGTGTAGATAACACCTCGTGGAATATCACGCTGTGGATTTCGGCATTCCTGAGCACTAGCGCAGATGGTATCAAAACCAACATTAGCAAAAAATACCACACCTGATCCACGAAGAATTCCACTTATACCATATTTACCAAAATAACCTTCATTAGGAGGAATAAATGGAGTCATGTTGTAGACAAAATCTCCCCAGTTGGTGGTAGCGTGATAAATACCATAAAGAATAAAAATCCCAAGAACCAGAAATTTTATAAACACAAAAAAATTATTTACTGTGGCTGATTCTTGAACGCCCAAACATAAAACAACTGAACATATTACTGTTAACATCATTGCTGGGAGGTCAAATAATTTACCTGTTAAGACAAAAGCACCATCTGTGACACCAATTGGAGAACCTCCTATCTTCTCGGGAAAATCAATAGAAAATTCCCTCAGAAAGGCTTGAACGCTTGCAGACCAACTCACTGAAACAGCAGAACCAGAAACAAGACACTCCAATGTTAGGCACACCGCTACAATCCACGAAGCATATTCTCCAAGTGCCACAGCCGCGTGTGTATATGCGCTACCCGCTACAGGAAGCATGGCTGCCAGTTCTCCGTAACAGAGTGCAGTAAAGAGACACGGAAATACACATAATAAAAATGAGATACTGAGAGCAGGACCAGCGTAAAGCGCAGCAGCCTGACCTGTAATCACAAAAACACCGGCCCCAACAACGGCACCGACACCAAGACTCACAAGAGAGCGCAAACCGAGCGTGCGTCGAAATTGGCTGTTTTCTAACGCCGCAACAGTCGCGTAAAGGCATCTTCTTCGAAAGATGTTACGAAAGAAAGAAACACCCAAACTACTTTCAGTACTAGTAACTAAATCCATTAGACACGAAAAAACGCTTAAACTCCTGCACAACTACACCCACTAAAAATCATATTCAACAGAAAAACAAACAAAAAGAAAATACCATTAAAAAATTTTTTGAATAGAAAATATTTTTTAATAAAAGAAATTAGATGCTCATTTCAACAAAGATAATTTTAAGTGCAATACCCGTAAAATCCGTATCTCTTGTCATACTCTCCCCAATCCTTTTCTAACTTTGTTCTTCCATTCTTTTTTTTTTGTTTGAAAATCTCCAACTGCATTAAAAAAAAAAAAAAAAAACACATCCAAGTGGAGCACCGAACGGTTACGGAAATGCCTAGAAGTTATTTCGCTCTCCCTAGAAAATACTATTGCTTTCATTTGTCACAACGACCTATTTTTCTTTCCTTATCTTTTTACGAAGGAAAAAACTCAGCAAGGTAAACTTCTCATGCACAAGGTAAAATACTTCATCATGAATTTCCTGAAATCTCCAATTCCCCTCCTTTTTTTTTTTCTTTTTCTCCATTCTGCTGATTTTCAGCCTTTATTCTCTCACTGAAAAAAAAAAAAAAAACAGAATCCTCCCATTAGTTGTTTCCAGAAAAACTGTCAAGAAGTAATTGGGCTGCGGCTTCCTCATTTTGCTCGCAGGCGCGGTAAGCTACAATCGCATCATGTTCAGTCCACGTACCACCGCCAAGCGAGACAAGTCGCTGAACTGCGGCTTGTTCTTCTTCCCCAAGTGGGGGACCTGCGGAAGGAAGAACGCCACCTGCGCCTTGAGGACCGCCCCCCATCATAATCGCCCCAAACTCATCAGGGCTCTGCTGTATTAATTCAATAATTTCTGGGTAATGTAACTGGAGCTGCTGAAGAACTGCTGCAAGAGCCTGTGGATTAGTTTGAACCAAAGCACGTATTTCTTCAAAATCAGGAATATTCATTAGTGCCTGTCGAAGATTTGAGTTACCTTGGGGTTGACCACCTAGTGGAGCTCTCCGATTAGGTAACTCTGCAGAATGCCCAGGTTGAGTGGTTGGAACATTCATTTCTTCAGCTATCTGTTCAATGGCACGGGATGGAATTCCTGTGCAAAGAAATTCCACTGCACGATCAGGATTCATGTACGCAGTTCGAAGTGCCAAAGCCACTTGCCCCCGATCTTCAAATCCCATCGCAACAATGCTGTCAATTAGGGCAGGATCAATTCCACGTGTGTCAGTTCCATGAAAAGAAGCAGGGAATGATGATGATGTTGTTGTTGTTGTTCCCTGTGCTTCACCTGTTGTGGCAGGGGCAGCAGTGGTAGTGGCAGTGTTAGTAACAGGTGCTACTGTGTTAGAAGAAGTCTCAGTCTTTTGTTGCTCCCCTGTTGGTTTCCCCTCATTTGTTTCTTCCGATTTTGCAGATGACGCTTTTTCAGTTGGTTGGGAATTTACACTGTTCGGTGCCTTCTCAGACTCTTGAACCTTACGTTTTTTTCCCGCAATAATAATAACGGCATTTTCTTGGAGACCCAACTCCTCTACTGTTTTTGCATTATCTATAACGGCACCATTACAACATAAGCGCAGCCCTTCCGTAACATATTCAGCACTCAGTGTCTGTTTAATTTCCTCCACTTTTGTTTGAGGAGAAACCTCTTGAATATGCTCCTTTCCTCCAAGGGTCTTAAGAATAACCTTCATATTTTTTTTTTTTGTCTGTCGTTCCTGTTGAGTTAATAATGATGTTGCAGTTGCTTTTCCAACCGCCTATCAATCAGAAAAAGTCATGATGATGAAGAAGAATAGAGAGAAGAAGAAACAATAATAATTATTATTATGATAATAGTGGTGTAGCAAGAAAGGAAATAAAGAGTAAAATTTCAACAATACTTAAATAATTAAGTCAAATCATATAGAAAATAGATATTACCAAAAGAAAATCATTGACACAAAAATACATTCTACACATTCTTTACATCAAAGGTTTCAAGGATAGAGGCACACAATAGAGAGAGGGGAAGGGAAGGGTAAAGAAGAAAGAGATAATGACAAGAATAAAAAAAAATGAAAGAACCACATTAGAGTTGTTGTTGTTTTTCCCTCTCCTATTCAGAAGTGCATTGGTGGTCCCTTTTGTGGCTTCGGGGGAAGAACAGGACTTCGTCTATGGTAGAGTTCCCAGCACAACTCATAATCTGCATCTGTAATTCTTGGAATCTTCTTCGTTAGTGAGGCAATTTTTTTACGATTGTGTGCCACCATATTTTTTTCACGAACAACAGTTTTAGAAGTTGATGCTGTAATTACTTCACACGGAGGAGAATCTGCTGAAGCCTTCTTGTTATTATCATTATTACAATTATCATAATCATCATCATCATCGCTGCTCTCTTCATGTTTTCTTGAAGCAACCTGTTGAAGATTTGTTGAAGTTGTAGGCATGTCTTTCCCCTTTCTATTGCGTAATAGCAACATTTGTGTCTTTTGTCTTCGTAAGGCTGTCAGGTGAGCCTCATACCTTGGATTATGTGAATCTGTACAACTCTTCGCAAGTGAATTGCACCCCAAAGCGTACAAAAGCAAGAAATTATCGCAACGAACAACCTGTGCTTCCACAAGATAACGAATTGTACCACCAGGTTGAGACCCAGCAGGAAAGGCACATAATACATCTTTCCGGGTATCTAGCATTCGCATCCAACAAATGTGTCGATATCGTTCCTGTAAAAAATCTGGGATTCGTTTTCGTTTAGACATATTTCTAGTTGCTTGAAATATAACAGTTTTTCCTATATCAGACCACCGCAAAGATGTCACATCAATACCACTACTACTATCTTCCTCAACTTCATGGTAAGAAAAATCTTCTAATTCTTTTGTTACCACAACATTTACAAACTCTTCTTTTCCAAAAACATCAGATAATTCAAGTGTAACTCCAAAAGAACGTTCTAATGCAATTAGCTCTTCAGGTGTTGGAAACAAATCTCTTTCGAGGGCATCTCGAAGAGAAACGCATTGACATAAGGAACTTAATTTTGTATAACAATTTACACAACTTTCAGATAGCATCCTTTTTAAAAGATATTTTTGTTGTGAAACCAATGAATCAATTGTTTCTCTTATGCGTATTCGATGAATTCTTCCTCCAGTACCACCGGCTTCTGCTTCTGCATTATCAAAAGTATCTTCCATATTATCCTTCTCCCTCATTGATGTTAATGAAGTCATCGTATCTGTAGGAATTGCACCAGCTGACTCATATCCAGCAAGACGAGATCCTTGATTAGGTGGTGTTACTGAATTATTATAAGTAAAATTCTTTTTAGGATCGACATCTGCGGCTTCTACAGCTACAGGAACAGCTGAAGATTCATTCGCTATTTGTGGTACAGTTACGAGAGGTGGAAAAACCAAATAATTACGTTTAGGGACAAAAAGTTCTACGTTCATTAAAAGAGCAAGTTGAGGATCATCACCTGCTGCTGCACTAACACATTCAAGGATTTTGTGTACCTCTACAGCAGGTCCTTCTACACAAATAATGCGAACATTATCATCCATTACCTCAAAGCCACTGATCCCCGGTGGGGTTACAACCCCAAACGGGGAATCAAACGCAGAAGGTGGAGAAGGTGGTCGTAAAGGGACTACAGGTTGGCTCTTGGAAGTCTTACTTCGTTCTTTCTTCTTTTCTTTGGTTGTTACAATATCTGATTCTATTGGAGGTAAAATAAGTTGGTAAACATCACTTCCCTGACGTGCCTTTTTTAGCTGAAGGAGTGTAGTAATAAAAGCCTCCATTGCACCTGCTATCCATTTTGCTTTATAAGGCATTCGAATAATACCTCGAGTAAGAAAACAACCATTGGCAGGACGACCATCACTTAAAACATGTTTTAAAGGCGGTAACGGAGTAAACAAATCTAATCGTAGTGAAACTATAGTATCTTTGGTAAGACAACTATCACCCAAATAAGGTGTGGTACGGCAAGGTAAAAGAGTTACCATTTCACTAAATTGTGTTTGTTGATCTGTAACTGCTGAACGCAGTGATACAGTACCAGTCCCCACACAAATACTCGTCCCTATAAATACAGAAACTTCCAGCTTTTTAAAAAACATATCTTGATAAACCGCTAAAGGTGTACGAGTACCCAAAAATATTACTCGACGAAACATAATTTTTCCATCTGGTGCCAAATAAATCTCCGGTGAGTGAAAATGAATATCACCTAATTTTAGTGAAATAAATACAGGTTCGTTTAGGTGATTACTTCTCGGAAGATTGTAAATGGCGTGTACCTCAATATTAAGTGGACGATATTTTTTAAGTTTTACCGGTGTCAAAAGTGGGGTGCCGCAAGAAATTTCAACAACACAATCCTGCAACTCAGAGTCTGCTTGTACAGGTACCGAAACCCGTACAGATGGCATCCTCAAAAGATCAACTAAATCAAAGTTTGCAAAAAATAATTGTTCTGCTCCCTCTAATGCAAATGCATCTTCAACTTTTTTTGATCGTTCTTTTTTTCCCGTTGGTTTTGCTGATTTTTGGTTAATAGTAGTTCCTTCTTCTGTTCGTTCTTGTGGTGGTCGTGCGTACATAGCAACAGTATGAATGTTGTTTGCAAATTGTTCCAAGACGGGGAGCGAAAGAGTGATCTTTTGGCGTACAAAACAAACTTCAAGAGACTCCGGTACAGATTCAGCATGATCTAGACTACTTGATAGAGTTTTTCTATCTTCTTGACCCGCCACATTCGCTACAAAAATAATGTCCGATGGGTCTCGTTGCTTACAGAATTTTTCACTTGCTCGAGCATGAAACCACATTTCTAATATGCGGTCATTTTCATCATTGATCATTAGCGCGTCATCAACGCGGCTTCCCTTTGGCATATTCCTTCTTTTTTCTTATTTTTTTTTTTTTGAAGAAATAAAAAAAAAAATAATAATAAAATAATAATAAAAATAAATAGTTAACGTTCCCAGATAAACAGAAATGGAAAAGAAATTGGAGATTATCCATAGAGGGTGCGTTGTACTTTTCATTGGTGATACAAAAGACTCACAACACACACACACACACATACGAAGAAATAATAAAACAAATGTATACCAATACTTCATAATACTTTCCCATCTATCTCATCTGTACCCCTCTAACGTCGCAACGCGCACTGTAAATTGCATTAGCTTACAATTTCACACTGCTTAACGGAACCACCACCAATTCCCCACTTACCTAGTGCTGAAGACGAAGTAACTCCTACAGTTGCAGATTATGAGCTCAAATGCGTCAACCTTCCCACCCCTTCTCCAGAATGTCCTCTCTTCATTAACACTTGTACTGTATATTACTTCCATCACCCTCATTTGCAGGATCAAAAATATACTCTACAAGTCTTTGTAGTTCTTCCACGTCCCGCATTCCCGTGAGTTTTCCTTCGTTCCCGCCCACTTCCCTCACAGGGTTGGACGGCACTCTTCTTCCCAGGGCCCCTTTCTGCGATTCCCGCAGACGACCCCGCAGTCGCTCCACATCTTCAGGATCACAACACCCATCGCTGTGACTCTTAAAGAAGGGGGCGGACGCCGAGGTTACTTTTTCTTGGCAAATAGATGCGGCCGCACGGAAGGCATCCCTGGCTAACACATACTCCCCATGTTGAAAGAACCGTGAGCCGAGGTCAGCGTAGCCCGATACACTAACATCACCTATCCTCAGTGAATCATTTGCTACTGCATTGTTCTCATCAAGGACATCAAGTGCTTTTTTGTAGAAACCGAGAGAACTCTCGCACAAAGACGACAGATCACCTGCTCTAATAAAAAGCGGAATGAGACTGGCATCCATTACCCCAAAAACTCGCTCTCTGGAACGTATTTCATCCTTTACGACTTCCAAATCATTCACTATAGCACTGTTACTCCTTTGTGTACATCCGACAGTGTACTGAACCCCAAGATTGTTAGCTGCTCGTCTTAGTAAGGCCGTTGTAAACGCATCTCTTGTGTTACACTCACTCTGCCCTTCTTCTTTCATAAGAATTCTCTCCATTTATGCAGAACGCGGGGAAACGAATGAAGAAAAAAAAAAAAAAAATGCACAAAAACAAGATAGAGATAGAAAAGCAACCTCAGACAGAGAAAATAGCCTCCTATTGGCACATCCATGATCATAGTTTCTCCTAAAGAATTTTATTTCTTTCTTCTTCAATTTAATAATTACTCCTCTTTACTTTTCATTTGAACTGTCTTTGCGAAACAAGCTCTATCAAATACATGGACACACATGGCGCAAGGGATAACATTCAACCTTTTCTGTAGAGATTGCCTAAACATTAGCCGAAGAATCTATAGAACCGTACGACTCATGTCGTTCCCCCGAGAAAGATTTAACTCTCAATCCTGATAACATCCAAATGGCAAGTAGACCCAATATAACAATTAAACCAACTACGGCACCAGCCAGTTTAATGAGAGGAAGTGAAGGTCTTATATCAGATACAGTTGTATTATGTATATCTGGTTTAAACTCATGAAAATCAACAGTAGATTCCAACAAAAGAACATGACCTGATTCATCATCTATTTCCAATGCAGCTACATGACCTGGATCTCCTTTTTTCCAACGACTTAATCCAAAATCTATTGCAATCAAAGATCCATCACAAAGACGCCAATCTGAAAAATCTTCAGGATCATGCGGTACATGACCCACCACCACTGATTTTATTCCCGGAAATTTTTTGGTTAAGACATTCTTTAATTCTCCACATCGAACATTTAAAATGGAACGAACAAGAATCGGATTTGCAACCTTATCCTCATCGTCTTCAGCCATATTAAGACCAGCTTTTCCCAAAGGTGTCAACGTATTATTAACTAGAGCATTACGGAGAGCATCGTTAAACTCCTCTATCTTTTTTATACTGGTGATCATGTTTCCCGTTTCTGCTGACAAACCACCGTGCATGAAAAGAAATTCATTATGATGAAATATGGCTTTTCTTGTACGTAGATACATCCCCAAGGCAGTTTGGTTAGAAAGAAGCAAATCACGTCCACGTTTACCGCCAGAATGCGCAAGACTACTTGGATCTACAGCGCTGTAGTCTCCCACAAGATTTCTTATTTCATGGTTGCCTAGAAGTTGAATGACATTTCCACCTTTTTCACGTGCCTCTTTTTCCAGTTTCATAAAAAGACGTACAATACTAAGATCATCTGGTCCTACGTCAAGAATATCACCAAGCTGAACAAAGTAAGTGTCTCCTCCAATCCAATGCTGTCGATCATCTACAATACCTGTGAGTCGCAAAATGGAAAGAGTTTGATTAAGATCTCCGTGAAGGTCTCCAACGGCCACAATTCGGCGCCCCTCACAGCGATAAATTTCTGATGCACAAAAAAAAAGAGTCCAAATGAACAGGAAACTCAGAGACATCATTTCAATAAGAGACTACACTACGAAAAAAAAAAAATAAATAAATAAATAAATAAATAATAAATAATAACAATAAAAATAAAAACTGTATCAACCACTCGAAATTTATTATAAAAAGAAAACAGTAATAAAAAGCAGACAAATTCAAAAAAAAAAAAAAACTAGTTTCACTAGGGGTCTCCCCTTTTAAGCCTGACTGGCATAATCCGTATGGCCTAAACGATCAATATTGGCATTCCACACATCATCTGATCTTAATTTACCTGTTGCACAATCAAAATGCATACCCAGGCAAGGTCCCATAATGGTATTGTTGAGACGCTGCATGCACTGCTCCCCTGGCTCTATTGCATACCGTTGTTTACAAAGACGCACCAGTACCAAACAAGCTGCAGATAAAAGTACCGCTGGAAAATAAGCGTATTCTTCGAGAAAACGAAAACAGCCTTTTCCTTCAATTGAGAAAAGTGGCAGCAAAATATTAAACAGAAAGATGAGGCAGATTTCCGCCGCAAAAACCAAAGAACTAAGTGCAGCAACAAGCTGAAGAAAATGATAAGATCGATCTTGTCGAACAATGATGTACTGAAGAGCAACCTCAAAAGCTGCAGTACCTGCCAAATCACGCTCTTTCTTTGGTGTCTGCATTGCTAATCTACCTCCCCCACCATACTCTTTCATAAAAACACATAAAACACGAAAAAAAAAAAACAAGAATAAAAAAAAATTAGAGGAAAAAAAAGGGTTTGTAGATAAATCATTGGATATCCTCATCAGAGAAGGATGCGGGAAAGAAGAATAAGAACGAGTGGTAAGAATCAAAAAAAAAAATAATAATAATAATAATAATAAATATATAAATATATATATATATATATATATATATATATAATAAAGAAAAAAAAAAGAGAGACACAAAGACGCAACTCCCTCAGAATTAAGGAGAGAAGTAAACACAAACTTTGTATATTGTAGTCCTAGTTTACATAAACAACCAGAAATTCCTGTAAATATAAGGCAATAATACGCGACATGAAACATTTTTATTACCTTTTGGAAGTACTTTTTCCTTTTTCTGAGGCTTCCATCCGCTTCTTTTTTTGTTCTTCGTTGTAACGTTGTCTTTCCATAGCTTCCTCCAATACAATTCTTGCATCATCCTCAGCACGGAGTCGTTCCTCTGTTTCTCTATGCAGCCGATCTGCTTCTTCCCTCTCTATTCGTTTTGTTTTTTCCAAATTAGCCAACACCGTGGACCTCCAAGAAACCTTTAATTCCATTAATTTCTTAAAGTCTTCTTCTTCTGTTGCCTCTTCGTCTGCTTTCAATTGCCGTCGTACATCAGCGTCCTCTTTGGAGAAAAACTTTTTTAAACTACGACCCACGTAGTCAGCAGGTTTTTTACCTGAAGCATTCTCAAACATTGGATCGCACCCAGAATCAAGTAAAAGTGTGATAAGATCTTCCCATTCCTTTAAATTAGGTCGTTGGTGAATTGCTGCAAGATGAAGTGGATTATTAAACTCTTGATTTTTAACGTTAACGGGGGCTTTTGCATCAATAAGAAGTTTTAAAATTTTGTAGTCACAACGAATGGCACAAAAATGAACAGGAAAATTACCTTGAGCATCACGAACTTCGCAAGAAGCTCCTTGTTGAATCAAATACTCTGCTACTTCAAATCTGCCCATTTTTACAGCCATCAAAAGTGGAGTTGTACCATTTACATCTTTTTGGTCAACAATAGCACCATGTTCCACTAACCACCGACTCACACGAACATCCCCATCAGATGCACTCTTGTGAAGAGCACAGCATTTATTACGATCCAATTCATTCACCTTACCCTCAGGATCTTTGCTTCTTTTCAATAGAATCTCCATGCACTCAACACTTCCACAGGCAGCGGCAGTATGAAATGGAGTTGAAAACGTTGCGGCCTGTATCGTATCGTCAGCACCATAATCTAAAAGAGCTTCACAACATTCTACATAATTATTTCTAACAACTTCATGCAGTGGTGTGCGTCCCTGAAAGTTGGGAGCATTAACGTCTCCTGATAGTTGCTTGACTACATAGTCTAGTACGGTCGTATTTTTCCCCAAAGATAAATGGACCAGAGTATTTCCTGATTCATCAATACACTTTGAAATATTCTCGGGAATACTCAAAAAATCTCTTCGAAGCCGAGCCAAAGTATCCAAATCACATTTTACCACAGCTTCTCGAACAGCGTCCAAGAGATCTTTAGGTCCCTGTGGACCCCCTATGGAACCAAGCATACCTAGTTCCCCTACAAAAGGATCATAATATATTTTTTTTTAAAAAAAAGTAAATAAAATAAATAAAAGAGCATATAAAGAATTTTTTAAAAAAATATAGGTAGAGGTCATTAAACTATAGACGTAACAAAGAAAAAAAAAATAAATAAATAAATAAATATATCAATTGTTTTTTTTTTCTTTTTCTTTTTAAATAAAATTATAAAACTTGGCATTACTCGACTGTTACACCACATTCATGTAACCATTCTTTAATTACAATAGTTAGTCCTAGCATCATCGTAGCAGGATCCTTTGTTTCAGATCGAACAGATCTTTGTAAAAAGGCAAATGTGACAAATTCAGGAGGAGGAAATGTCCGAGCTATAGAGCTTGTGGGATGAATATATGCAATCATAGAGGAACTCAAAATAATATATGGAGCTTTTGTTGCCTTATTGTCTTTATACTCTACCCCATGGTAACGACATTCTTGAATAGTGGCACGACGTGCTACTTGATCAGGAAGACCATATATAAATATTTTTCGTAGTGTGATTTCATCCTCTTTCGATAATGTAAGCTTACCATTTTTGGTAAATAAACATCCTACCGAACCTGTAGTTACATCATTAGCCTCAAGACTATCCTCCACTTGTTCTACTACAGAATTCTGTCTTGCCAATGATTGCAATTGTTGAGATAACTGACGAGCTTCAGAAAGACTTTTTTGTACCAAACAGTAACGATTACAATTTAAAGTACTAGAATTTTCCAAGTAAATACCAAATGCATTTAAACAAGTAAGCATATCACTACCAGGGTGTAAAAGAGAATGAATTAAAGATCGACGTTCATCAATATCATCAGTAGTAACTTCCTTTGACTTCCACTTTAAACGATTTCCATCACCAGTAAATATATTAGTAGTTGTTGAATAGACAGCTGTAATAAGTATAACCATTAATAAAATTGAATCAGGTAATTTTTGATCCAACACCTCGGCAATAACTCGCGAAAATCGAGGTGGAATTGGATAGGCAATGAGACGTCTTCCCAAAGTCGTGATACGACGTTCTTCTTTAGAGTCTAAAGCCCCAATAAGTGTCAAATGTGACAATGCTCGCTTTAGATCATTCTCTTTTGGTGGTGAAGGAAAAGGGAAAGATCCAACATTATCAATACCTAAATGTTTCATTAATAAAACTACAGATTCTAAAGATGTTCTTAAAATTTCAGGAGAACTATGTTTAGGCATTAAATTAGAATATACAGCTGTACTATATATTCGGTAACAATGTCCTGGTCCAACACGTCCTGCACGTCCACTTCGTTGTTCTGCAGATGCTTGACTTGTCCATTCAATACGGAAACAACTTGCACCAGTTGATTCATCTATCGTTTTAGTTTTTACTCGACCAGAATCCACCACATAACGAATATTTGGAATAGTAATAGATGTTTCAGCAACATTTGTAGCTATAACACAGAGACGTTTTCCTGTAGGGGGTTCACGAAAAACCTCTTGTTGTTTTGAAAAATCCATTAAAGCATAAAGTGGAAGAATATGCAAAGTATTCAATTCACCATTTATCTCATTTTCTTCTTCTTCTTCTTTATTATTATTATTATTATTATTTTCTTCCATATCTGAAGTTTCTCGAGATCGTTTTCTTGAAATCGAAAAATCTCCAATTTCATCTCCTTTTTCTAGTGAATAATCTTCATTAGTGAGACCAAATTCATCCTTTTCATCAGATTTATCTTCTTTTTCTGTTTCTGAATCTGAAGAATCTTTTTCTTCTTGTTTTTGAACAACCATACTATGTTTTGAGTAACTTTTCTCATAATACTCAATTTTAGTTTTGGCATAATGAATACGAAGACGCTCACAAAGGTCTTCAATTTCCTGTTGAGTAGAAAGAAAAACAAGAATCCCTCCAGGAGGTAATTTCTTATGAATTTGACAAACCTTTTTAAAAGTTTCATCAACATAATTTCGTAGTTCAGTTTTTTTCGTAAAATGATTAGTTACCGGAAAGCGACGAGATTCCACATTTATTAAAGGAGGTGAAATTGGAAAAAGTTGACGATTTTCCTTAAAATCCCCAACTCTCATAGTAGCAGACATAATAACTAATTTAAGAGGTTTTATAGTTGTGTTTTCCACTTTTCCCTGATGTTTTTGAAGATCTTCCAAATATAGATCATTTCGTAAAGGAAGAATTCGTGACAAAAGACCCACTAATATATCACCCGTTACACTACGTTCATGCGCCTCATCTACAATAATAACACTATACTTTCTTAATAAAAAATCTGATTGGATTTCTTTTAAAACAATACCTTCAGTTGCAAATTTTAGTTTAAAGTTTTCAGAAAGATTATTATCGTAGCGGACATGATAACATACTTTTCCTCCAAATGAAGTATTTAATTCTTCTGCTACTCGTTTAGCCATTGAAACAGCAGCAACTCTTCTTGGTTCCGTAACAAGAATAGCTCCTTCTCTTGCAAAAGATGAACCTTTAATATCTCCATATCCACATTCCCACAAAAACTGTGGAACTTGTGTTGTTTTTCCACTTCCAGTCTCACCACAAATAAGAACACAAGTTCGAGAAGAATTATTAATAGCTTCAACAATTGATTGTTCTTCTCTAAGGACTGGAAGTTCTTTTCTCGTATTTTCCACATCAGAAGAACGATTAACTTGAATACAGACATTTTTTGGAACTAACTTTACAAGTTCTTCGGTATTTTTATTAATAACCTCCTGGATTTCTTGTTTTCGTTTTTCTTCTGCTAAACGATCCTCTGTTAATTTTGTGATATAGTTTTGTTGAGCAATTATTGATTCACGCTTCTTAATATTTTCTTGTAATTCTCGTTCCTGACGTGTGCATTGTTGTTTTTCAGAAATTGCCTTCTTTCTCTCAGCTTTTTCTTTCTTTTGGATAGCTGCCTCAGTTTCAACAAATGTTTTATGCTGTATTACTTTCTTTTTAGCAAGTGAGAGTTGTTCTTCAGCCTCTCTTAATCGTGCATTTCTTTCTTTCTTAATTTCATGTTTCTCCTTCTTTTTTTGTTCTCGAGTAGTCGATAACACATGTGGCAGAGGTGTTGAGAGTCCCAAGTCTTCAAAACGAATGGATGGTTTAGGGGCCATCGACTAAATAGAAATATATATAAAATATATTTCTCCGATTCCTTTTGTGAAAGGGGCCTGATTGGCAATTCATAAAAAAAAAAAAGAACAAGAGGAAAAAAAAGACAAAAAAAAATAATATAGGACACAAAATAAAAATTATTTTTTTTTCTTTTATTTCAATATCACATTCACATTCTTCAGAACAAGAAATCAAAGAAAAAAAAAAAGAATATATTAAAAACAACCATGATTAATATATTTCGATTTATCCTGGAAATAAATAATGACATATATTGATTGCACGTTTTCATTTTTATTTTTTTTTTTCCCCTTTTAAATTATTGTATTGTACTAAAAGTATCTTTTTCTTCAGAAACTATTTTTTTGAGTTTTGTTTTTGTGCAGCCTTTTTCGCAGCCTTAGCCGCCCGTTTAGCCGCCAATTCATCAGCAGCAGACGATTTGCCATTTCCGCCCAAAGATTTTAAATATTGTGCCTTTGCACTTAAATGATTTACCTTATCACGAGCATCTGGAATAAATATCAAGACTTTTTTGGGAGTAACGGAATCTACAATATAATATCCACGACGTTCAAGTTGAATTGTGTCTCCCTTTTTGAGAGAATGAAGAGCTTCTTCTCCATAAACCTCTTGAGTAAATTTCGTAACAGGGGCAAGAATGGAATCTAAACTTTCTTCAGGATCGGGCTTTTTCTTGGTAAGAAGGTGATCATATTCATTAAGTTCCATAATTTCTGCATTAGGATTTTCTGCAACCCAAGTTAACTTGTGCTTTGTCTTCTTTACATCACCTTCAAGATGTAATACAATATCAGCATCAGTAATAGAAGAAGAATTTCCAGAGGAACGAATATTTTTAATATATGCATTTCCCCAATCCATTAAAGTAATTTCTTCACCTTCCTTAAGAAGAGCGACATCTTCTGAATCGAGGAAAATAACATCAGATTTATAAAATGTTTTTGTTCCCATTTCTGGTACTTTTTTGTGAAGAAGTTTTTCACATTTTTCAAGATGTTGTTGACCTTCAACTGTACAACGAACTTTTAAAGTATTTGAAACGACTGTATATCGAGGAACTGAAGGATCAAGAATTTGGGCATTTAAAAACCATAATCTTCCCCATTCCATAAAATTAACTGTTTTTGACATACCTATCTCTTGAACAAATTCTCTTAATGCGTTTACTTTTAATCCACGTCGTACTAAGGCTCGAACAGTCGGAAAACGAGGATCATCCCAACCATCAACAACACCAGTTTCAACAAACTGAGTTAATTTTCTTTTCGACATAACAGCATATTCCATATTTAGTCGAGAAAAATCTTCAATAATGGGTTTTCGTATATTTAATGCGTCACAGAACCAATAATACTGATCATTACGATCATGATATTCATTAGTACGAAGAGCATGAGTAACACCTTCAACTGAATCAATTATAGGACAACAAAAATCATAAGTTGGATAAGCCTTATACTTTAATCCTTGTCTAGCATGAGGTGTTAAATTAACACGGAACATGACTGGATCTCGCATTGCCTTGTTCACATTATCAATAGATATTTTTGCTCGTAAACAAGCTTCTTGTCCTTCAGGGGTTCCTTGTTTCATTTCGTTCCAAATTCGTTTATTTTCCTCAATACTTAAATCACGATATGAAGTGGGAATACCATCAAATCGGCATTTCTGCATCTCTTCTCTTGGTGTTTTATCACAATAAGCAAGACCTTTAGATATAAGTTCTTCAGCTTTTTCGTAAAGCAGTTCAATATAATCAGAAGAATAAGTTGGTCCTTCATCCCATTTTACCCCAAGAGTATCCAGATCCTGCAAGATAGCCTCTTCAAAATGATGTTTTTCTTTTGAAGGGTTTGTATCGTCAAATCGCATCAGAAGTTTTCCTTTATACTTAATAGCAAGCATACTATTAATTAAAGCTGCTTTTGCATGACCAATATGAAGAAAACCACTAGCCTCTGGAGGAAAACGAGTGACAACTTTCCCTTCTTCAGCATCTGTTATAATAAGTTTATCCGCATCATTTGTTGAATTAACTCCTGCCGCATTCCCATTTTCACGGGAGAAATATGTTTTTGTTAAAACCAAAGCCTTCAAGTGAATATCAACAGACATTTTTCTTGCTAATCTAAACATAAAAGGCAAAAAAAAAAAACAAATAATAAAAAAAAAAAAAACAGAAAAAAAAACTACTACAAAAGGGAGAAAAAAAAGACATCACAAAGAGGATAACTAATTTATGTCATTCTCAAAAAACAAGTAACTAAAAAATAATAAATAAATAAATAAATAAATAATAGTAATAAGCCAGAAAATAAAAAAAATTCCCACAAGATACTCGCACACCACAATAAAATAAAAAAGAAGATACAGCAACAAACCACCTCCCCACGACACCCGCCGGCCACCATAAAAAAAAAACCGAAAAAAAAAAAAAAGCGTACCGCCCCACCGCGGCGACGCCCAAAAGAAAACAACACTAAAAAATAAAACGGTGAAACGGTGCCCACTACCGCCAGGACGTCGCGACACGAGGGGCGCCTTCCAAACGGGCACGCCGACGCCCGCGGCGGGAGGGAGCGGCGGAAATAAAACCCGACGACGCCGGGACCCCGCGCCAACATTTCCGTGCGGCGCCCCGATTCTTTTTTTTTTTTTACCCTCGTGGGCGGCGGTCTCCCCGACAAGGGCGGGTAGGGAATGTGGGGACGGGTCCCCAGACTTGATGCGGGATGTCGTCGCATTTCCCGGGCTGGTCACGGGACGGTGCGGTGGTAATTATTATTTATTTATTTTATTTTCGACGCCGTTGTGCTTTTTTTTTTTTTTTCTTTGTTTTTTCTTTAGTTTCTCTTGCTTTATTTATTTTTTTTCTTTCTGCCTTTTCCCCGGAAGAATAGGACGCAATGTTGCGACGATGCCGATTGTTTCGAATGAAATATGCCGATTTGGAACTCACCACTAGGGGCGAGTTTCCGCATGGAATGAAGGAACCAGCGTTTGTGAAGAAGTTGGACCAAAATATTCCGTGGTACTTTTCTACTTACAGATCAATGTATCATTGGCCTATTACTGGAGATAATTGGAGTGATCTTAATGAAGCTGAGAAGCATCATGATCTTCACATGTTCTATACTTTAGCGTGGTGGAAACTAGGTGAGGGCATTTTTGACGCTGATGATGAAGACAAGTAGTAGAAGAAAGTATATTAATATTTGTTGCTCCCGTGATTAACAACAGAAGAACAAGAAAGAAAAATTCACATTATTTGTTTCTGTGGTTACATATATATATATTGATTTCTTGGGTCTTGTCTTGTTTGTACTTTTTTTTGGTATTTTTTTTTTTTTCTCTTACAGTAGAAAATTGAACTTTTTTTTTATTTCTACTAATTTATCTCTCTTCTTGCTTTTTTTTCACGTTAGGGGTTAAATAGTAAAGAAAAGAGTTTTGTTTGTATTGTTTTTTTTTTTTTTTTTTTAGTGGGAATATAGAATAGGAAATATGTTGAGGAAATGTGCGGTTCGGTCTTATCGTTATCAGGAGTTTGAGATGTCCAAAAATGCAAAATATCCGTTTAATTATGCTAGAGAAGCCCCCAATACATCTGTTTTTCCTCAGTATCAGTTAAATTTTTGGATGTTCTGGGGTTGGGGGCGTCAAGAATTGTGGATAGATAAAGATACTAGAAAGTATGAAACAACTTGGGAAATGCTTCGTCGTTTACTTATGTGGTTCTTTCCGTGTCTTTTTGTTTTTCCCTATGGTTTACCTAAACTTATTGCAAATAATTATTATGGTGAATATGGGGAAAAGCCGTTTTTAGATTATACTATGCATTTCCCGATGGATAATCATTATATTGAGTGGGGAGGTAGTGTATTAGATGCGGAGTGGTTGCGTCATATACACTCAAAAGAATCTTTCTAGGTATAAACCCGGTTGATTGTAGTTAGGGTTTCTATTTCTTTAGTTTAGCTGGGATTGTGGGGATTAGAAGGAGTAATATATATAGTTGGTTGATTAGTGATGTGCGAGGGGTATTTTTTTTTTTTATTAGTGTAAGTATATATATTTATATATATGTATGTATATATATTTATTCGGGAAGAAGATGTTTGGGGTTGGATAAAGGCTAATTAACGTATATGTTTGCTTTTATGATGACTAGTTCTTGCTTATTATTATTTTTTTTTTTAGATTTAATTTCTTTTTTTTTTCTTGTATTTTCTTTAATACGCTCTGGTTTAAGTTGTATACGAAAAAAAAAGTGAGGTAGGTCTTATTTTTTTTTTCATTATTATTTTTATTATCTTTTTTTCTCTACTTTTCTCTCCTTTTTTTTTTGTAGATAAGGAATATGAGAAACATCTCTCGTTTTGCGATAGCTAACGTACGATTAGTAAGATCGCATGCAACCTATGGCATGACTCAATTGTCACACAAAGAGTTGTTTTCTCTTTACCATTCTGGAAATAAATCGTCTAATGAACTTGAACTGTTAGAACAAGTTGAAGAACGTATTTCCAAATGGAAACTTAATAAGTGGGAGATGCGAGTTCCACCCTTACTTCCTGCTCATGAAAAGGAAGTAATGCGTCGTCAGCAAGAACTTTTAAAGAGTTCTTTTTTTCACTGGGGAAAATGTCGTGACGCACTTAATGCGGATATTGAAATTGTTTCTTCTTTGACTGGAATATCAAAAGAAGATGTTAGGGGAAAAAATCGTTCTTGGATGCAAGAAGAAGCTGCAAAGTTGCGTTGGATGGGAGAAGTAAATAAGGCTACACGTTTGCGTGATGCGTTTATGCGTTTGGAGATTTATGGATCAAGGGATCATATGCTTTTAGAGCGACTTTGTTGTATATATGGTTTAGCTTTACAGGGAACCTTTGAATCTGCTTTTTCAAATTATATTATGGAAGACCCGCTGACGAAAAAGATTTTTGTTGATGAAAGTAATCCTTTTCGTGATCTTATTTCTCATATTATTAAGACATATCCTCAAATAGATATTATCTATGATTTTCTCGGTTTTAATATTACAGAGGGTTATCGCTCATCCTTGCGTCGATATTTAGAAAGTTTACTCTTAAAAACGGATCAAGAGACAAAATCCAAAGGTCGATTAGCTTTTGGAAATGGAAAAAAACTTGAGTTTCTTTTCGATTTTTGTGATAGTAGAAAATCTTTGGTTTCAGGTGAGTGTGTACAAGGGATGCCCGATTTTTTGTATGTTAATGGAACGGATATTACTCTTATTATTATAGCTTCAGAAAATACATGGTTACGTAACCGTCAGTTACCCCACAGAAAACAAATGGAAGGGATTGCAAGACGAGCTAGTTTTGTTACGGGAATTCCATTTTCTGAGGTGCGTATTCGAAATCTTCTTCTTCCACCTGCCTACCTCGACAAGAACTCTATTCTTCGAATTAATGAGGTTCTTTTTGGATTGTCGAAAGAAGAAGAACAAAAACTGGTCCCGTGGTTGATGGTCTACGATAAGGAGTTAGATTCTAAAGATGTTGATTTCTGCGCACTTGTAAAATCAACAAACGAAGAAGAATGGCTAACATTGTAATATTTGTTTTTTTTATTAATTCCTTTTTTTTGCTTTTTTGGGCATTTATTTGGATTTAGTAAGGTGTATCAGATGTAAAAAAAAAAAAAAAATGATATAATTAATTATTTTGATGTTTTTTTTTTTTCTTGTAAGCATTTTTTTTTTCGTTTTTTTTTTTTTCCTTTCTGATATGGAGTAATAGTGAAATATATTTTTTATTTCATTTCATAGACAATGACAACGACACAACACACATGTGTTGTGAGAGTTAATTTGTTTCTATTTTTAGATGAAACCGCTCAGTATCAAGAATATGGGTCGGTTGGTTGTGCTATTATTGGTACGTTATCGGATCCACCATTATATAAAATGGGTTGCTATAATGAAAAAAATGAGTACTTATGTACTGCTAGTATTACTACAAACAACGAAACAGGTGCTAATTTGGCATTGCAAGATGGAGGTTATGTTTCTTTTAAAGATGAACAGGGTAAAAGCTGGTCTATGCAGTTTGAGACTGTAGATTATGCAATTGAATTTTGTGCCCATGTCTCAGTTGCAATGTACGGAGCCTCAGGTTATTCAAATCAAAGTATTTTAGCATGTGATGTTACATCGGGAAAACGTGATCGAATTGTATTTGCTAATGATGTGGTCAAAGTACGCTATCAAAGTTGGGTAGTTCAATGTGAAGCAAATCGTAAGAAACTTCCTATTCTTGGAAGTAAGTTAGATGGTAATCTAACAGATGAAAAACCGTTTACAATGAATGTACCCGCAAATCATATGGGTGTTACTCCAGACATGAAAGGATTTGAAGGAATGATAATAGGAATGGGTGAAGAAGGGACTCGTTTGATAGTTATTCCATTTGGAGCGAAACGGGGTGGTGGACCTCAAGTTCATATGTGTTTTTACGTTCATATTGTTAAGAAAAAAAACTCTTCTCAAGTTGTTGGAATTCGTGAAAATATGACTGTTGCTTTGCAAAGTTTAACTCCGCAAACAACAGATAACACAAAAACTTTTTCACATAATGGTGAACCTAGTGTTATACAAAGTTTTGAACGTCATTATTCTCATCCTTCTTTTATTCCTTTGCCTGGATTTAGCAAAGAACAATTACTGGTTGTGGATCGAATTCGTGATCAAGTTCACGTGCTTTCTCAAGAGTTACAGGAGGCAAGAAAACAACTCGATATTTTCATGAATGATGTAAAAGTTCATGAACGAAGTGAAAAACCCAAAAGTTTGGCAAGTGCTCAAATTGAATATTCGATTAAAAAGTTATTGATTGATACTGAAGAAGCTAGAGAAACGCTTTCTCAGAAAGATATAGCGTTAAGACAGATTGAGGAAAAAAATCGTGAGTTACAGAAAAAAGTTGATAAGTTTACTAGTACTGCAAATTTACTTGCAGAAGAAAGAAAAAATTCTATTAATTCATCAAATGAAGAAAAATTAGATTTTGATAGAAGAATTGCCCAAACTCAGTCAGAATTAACACGAATACAATCTGAACGAGAAGATGTTGCTCGTCATCTTTCAACTGTAAAACGACTTTTGGAAGTTGCTGATCAAGATATAAAAAATGAAAAGCAAAAATTACAAGTATCTTCTATTGAATTTCAAACGAATGAATCTAAACTTGCTATTGATGAAGAAAACTATACTGAAGAAACTTCTCATGTTAAAATTCTTGAGTCAAAAATAATAACACTTGGTGATCAATTGCGTTCTGTATCGGAAGAAGTTCGGATAAAAGAAAGTCAAATTGACGAAACTAGAAAAAAAATTGAAAGTGATAAATTACATTATACACAATTGCTTGAAGATGAAAGAAGCAAAGCAACTGTAGATATTCGTGAATTACGACAGGAATTAATTGATGAATTAGCTATACGTGATAAACGTTATCAAGAAGAACGTCAGAGAGTTGTACATGAGTCTTTTGAAAGGGGAAGAATTCAAGGTATAGAGGATGGACAAAATGAAACACTTTTAGAGGCTGATACAGTTACCCAAGAATTAACTCTTACTGTTCAACGTCACAAGGCAGAAGTTAATGCTATGCGAATTCGTTTAAAGAGTGCAATAGAACAAAGTGAAGCAGATGAACGACGATTAAATTCTCAAATAGTAGCACTTCAAGAAACTTTATCTAATCTTCAGGTAGAAAATACACAGTTGGAGACGGAGAACGATTCCTTGATATTAGCAAAAGAAGAACTTGAAGAAGGTATTTTTCAAAAAATTAGGAGCGCTGTTGAGCAACTTTCTCAACCTATAGGGCGAAATGATCTACTCACAGTTATTCACACATTGAGAATGAATAAAAAAGTAAACTACGATTTTGAGCTTCAACGTGCGGATGAACGAGAAAGAATTCTAGAGCAAGAGCATAAGGAAGTTTGTGAATGGGTTAATGCGAGTGTAAGTGGTACTTGTGTTCCATTTCCTCCTATACGGATGTTTTGTACTTCAGAAGCTTCAGTATATGTTGAATCTGCGAATAAATTATGGAACCAACCAGAATTGTCTGATGAATTACTTGAATCAAGGCTTCAGGATTTAATTGAGATTCAAGAGGCAGTAGTTCACTTTGATCCAGATGAAATGGATCGCCGTTATCGAGAACTATTATCAGAATTTACAAAAGTCAAGCCTGACCTTGAATTGGTACCTCAAAATAGTTCTACCAATAAACAGTATGTTGTTTCTGCGCATAAAGAAATATCTCAGAGTGAAAATAATGAAATTTATCCTGAAAAAAATAAAAATCAGACTTCCTTTGATAAGACTGAAGACTTCATACCTCCGAAAGAAAAAGAACAGCAGAATTTCATTTCAACGTTACAAGAAGTGCCACACTCTAATAGTGAACTAGTTTCACCACGGCAATTGGATGTGCATGAAACTGTTTCCCCTAAAAGTCCTAGTCTTATACCAGAAAACAAACAGGAAAACTTACCCGAGTGTGTCTCTGCTGGAGATACTGACTCTAGAAAAGAAGAAGCGAAAACTGAAAGACAATTTGATCCTGCCCCTTTGAGAAGACCCATTTCCGACTCTAATAGTCAAAAGCCAGTCAATCAAATAGCTCCTCCAACAAGACGGGGTGTTCCTACCCGAAAGAAAATGCCTACAATGAGTGACTCAGACTCAAATAACGATTTCCCTAATCAGACCACAGAGGAGTCTAAGCGTGGCGTGCTTAAGAGAGCTCCACCCAAAAAATCTTTGTTTGACGATAGTGACTCTTCCGATTTCTAGCAAAGGGTCCTTCTTTACCATGAAGACGCAATCGGGTCTTAGTCCTTTCCTACCTAAATAAAGTATATTTTGTGGCTCTGATATTTCGTAATGGAGGATATTTTTTAATTAGTTGTAGAGCCTACTCATGCTCTATTATCGTTAATTTAGCATTTTATATGCCGGACAATTTTCCTTTTCTGTATCTGTTATGGTAATATTTATTATTATTTGTTTATTATTTATTTATTTATTTATTTATTCTCTTGCCTTTATTAAATTTTAAATTCCTGTTCTTTCTCATTTCTAGTGTTGACAGAGTCATGACAACAAAGCGCCGCAACCACGGACGATCGAAGCCCCCAAGCTCCCGGGGTCGCACAAACCCGGTGCACTGCTTCAACTGCGGGCGCCTGGCTCCCAAGGATAAGGCCATTCGCCGCTTTGTGGTGCGTAGACTGTTGGATCAGGCATCTGCTCGTGATGTGGCTGAAGCCTCTCCAGTGTATGGCGCTGGCTTCCCTATGCCTAAGATGTACATGAAGCAGCGCTTCTGCATTGCGTGTGCAATTCACAAGCGTGTTGTGCGCGCTCGCCCTGTTGAGGCCCGCAAACGTCGTTTCACTTCCAAGGTTCCATTTCGTCCAACTGCTGGTAAGTAGTACATAGTACTATTTGAATACTCTGTGAGCTCATTTCATCTTTTTCTTTTTTTATTCTGTTTTCTATAAGATTAATATTTCTTGGGAATATGGAGATAACCCCTAAATCAGTTCTTCTATTTCATGGGACATTAAAGTAATATGTGTACATAATTTTATTTATCTATTTTCTCTTTTCTTTTCTTTTTTTTTTTTTTTTCTTCACCGTTTCTTATTGTTGTTATTCCTTGATACACATAATTTCTCATAGCCTTCTTCAGGGGTACTGCCATGATTCGCAAGACGCTCCCTCTTGCATGCTCCACGGCCAAAATTCCGTGGAGTAGGTGTAGCAACTCTGATATAGCTGATGCTGTAAACAGTCGTAAAATTCCACTTTACAATCTTGAGAAGGAATTAGAGCCTGATTATAAGAGAGCTATCGCAGTCCGTCGTGAGGTTATTTCCAAGTATGTGGCCCCACTACCAAATGCAGATACGAGGCGCAATGGCCTTGAGAGTATTCCTTTTGAAGATTATGATTGGGACCGAGTTGTAGGCCAGAACTGCGAAAATATTGTGGGTTACGTACCACTTCCTCTTGGTATTGCCGGTCCTATTATTATGGATGGTAAAGAGTATCCTATTCCAATGGCTACTACAGAGGGTGCACTTGTTGCAAGTACCCATCGTGGCGCTCGAGTTATTTCTCAATCTGGGGGTTGTAAAACACTCCTTTTGAGTGAAGGTATGTCGAGGGCTCCTGTGGTAGAACTTGATTCTTTGGAAGAGGCAGGAAGACTCCATGACTTTTGTAATGAGAAATTTCCATTAATTAAGGAAGCGTTTGAATCCACTACACGATTTGGAAAGTTAAAATCTCTTAAGTGTGCATTAGCAGGTCGGAAAGCATATCTGCGATTCCGAGCAACCACTGGTGATGCAATGGGAATGAACATGATTACAAAAGGTGTGGATAAGGCTTTGGCTTTCCTTCAACAAGAATTTCCCACAATGAAGGTTCTCGCTTTATCAGGTAATTATTGCACTGACAAAAAACCATCAGCAGTGAACTGGATTGAGGGTCGAGGAAAAACGGTGTTAGCTGAAGCTACTGTGAGGGCTGATCTTGTTGAAAAAGTTCTTAAGTGCACTGTTGACAGTCTTATTTCCCTTAACGTTGATAAAAATCTTGTGGGTTCTGCCATGGCAGGGTCTGTAGGTGGTTTCAATGCCCAAGCTGCCAATGCGGTCGCTGCAATATTTATAGCAACAGGACAGGATCCTGCTCAAGTAGTAGAATCCTCAACGTGTATTACAACAATGTCAAAAGTTGGCAATGATCTTCTCATATCAGTGACGATGCCCAGTATAGAGGTTGGTACTGTGGGAGGTGGTACAGGTCTGGCTGCACAACGGGGTTGTCTGGAACTAATTGGATGTGGTGGTTCAAATAAGGAAACTCCTGGTGCTAATGCACAGTTACTTTCTCGCGTTGTTGCTGCTGGCGTACTTTCTGCAGAACTCTCACTGATGTCAGGATTGGCTTCAGGGCATCTTCTAAGTGCCCACATGCGACTTAATCGAAAACAGAAGTAGAAGAAGGGTTTTATACGAAGGTGTGGTAGTTGTACGTGTGGTTTTGTATGGGCTTCTTTTTTTTGCAAATAAAACGAAAAAAAAAGAAATTGATCTCTGGGGACTGTTTTTCGAAGAGATGCTGTAGAGAGTTGGTGTTGTTTTTTTAAAGGGAATGCCGAGGCTTATTTAGAATTAAAGGAATCACACGTTTTTTTTTTTTTTTTTTTAAAAAGAGAAGGCAATGTTTTTATTTCTTATTGAAGCGCAAAACAATCACCATATCTCTTTTTATCGTTTTCTTTTTTTTTCTCTTGTAATTTTCACTAACTACCAACTAGCGACGACTCCACCAGTAAGGGGAAGAAGAGAGGGTGGACACAGTGGTGAAGAGGCAGTAGTAGATAGACAATGCCAGGCCCGGCGGTGCTCTTTGTTGGGAATCTACCCACTGTGGCGAATGCGCAGTACGTAGAGCGTCTCTTCTCCGCCTACGGCCGGGTGCTGCAGGTGAAGGTGCTGCAGGAGGGCACTACTCCCTACGCGGAGGTCACCTACGGCGCCGTGGATGACGCCGATTCCGCCATCTCCGCACTCCACACGCTCTACTGCGCCTCCCCCGGACTCCCGCTCGTCGTGCTTTACCACCGCAACAGCCCCGCCGTCTCCGCCTACGGCAGGCGCGTGGGTGGTGAGTACGCAGCAGCGGTGCGTAGCTGTCGTGATCCAGCACATGTACCGCTGGAGGCATTTGATGAGCGATTTGAGCGCACAGAGGTCCCACCACCACCATCCGACAAGGAGATCCTTGAGGGTAACCGGTGGAATAGCCATTAACAGTGCCTCTGGTAGAGGGAACATGGATCCGGTCTTTAAAAAAAAAAAAAAAAAAAAAAAACTCTTGCAAGCTTAACATTTTGCTGTAAAAAAAAAATTGAGAGCATCAAAAGACAAATAACAGGGAGTGCACTTAACTGTTTGTTTAGTGAAATAATACCTCCATTTATTTTTATTTTTATATATAATCTTTCTTTTTTTTTACGTTTTTCTTTTTTATTTCTTGGTTTCCCTTTCTTGATTTTTTAGTTCTTGTTCTTTCTAGGAGATGTTAATAGTGTTGCAAAAGATATATCTGAAGGGTTTCTTAGTCAACTATTTTATGATGAAGCAAGATAGAAAGGGTTGAAGTTGAATGTATTAAAAAAGAGGCAGAGAGTATAGAGAATTGTCCCCTACCTGAAAGGAACAATCTGTAAAGCATACATGGGAGATGGATCTTCCTGACAGGGTTTCCTACCTGGGAACGGATCTCTACCGTACCACTTGATTTACTCAATTTTGTGCAACGCAGAAGTTTATGCCCATTCTTATGGGATAGTGTAAACAATGCTAATGAAGTTGAAAGCAATGCTTATATTGAAAAATATTATGATGATGAAGATAATAATAATGAATGTGATAATGAAAATGATTTTTACGTTCTCGGTGCGTGACACAATGTCCTGGGGAATCTGTGTGCTACCATTCTTATTTAAGTGAAATGACATTACATTCCTTTTACCAGTAATACTACTGGCATTGTGATCACTGCAAGTGGCGTTTTCACACCTTTTTTTTGTTGACGTTTATTTGTTTTATATTATGTATTAACGATAAATATGGTTCCTCTAGGTCAGAACAGTTCTACTGAGACATGTTGTGCGATGAATTAAAAAAAAAAAAATGATCGCTACTAAAGGAAAAATGTGGTGAGATCATTGATCGATTTTACCCTAAATTGATAAACAAGTAATTTTTTCTATTTGTGTCTTTAACCTCAAGATCTTTACACGAAGATTTGTACTGATCTCGGTGTGTCACATGACCCAATGTTGACAAGTTATCCTAATGATAAGTTTTCCTCTCGTTTGGGTCATTTAGAATGTTTTCGTCTTATAACCTGCATTATCTATGTTAGCCTAGGTATTCGGATGGAAATATATCTACGCGAAGTAGTTTTATGTTTATGAACGTATATAATTTCATTGTTTTTTTTCTTTTTTTAAATATATTTTTGTTACGGAGGGACACAGGAAGTGGAGTATATTTATTTATTGTCTCAAACTGATTAAAAAAATGTTTTTTATTTATTTTTTTATGTTTTTGTTTGCGATTTGGAAACCCTTTCTCTTTTCATCTTGGTTGGATAATTCCTTAAGTGGGGGTCGGAAGAAGTGTCGGAATCTTTTATTCGTATGTTAATATGCCAGGTTGATCGTAGTTTTTCTTTATTTTTCTTTTTGTTATGGTTAAAAATTAAAACATCGTGTATTTTTAATTATATATATATATATATATATATATATATATATATTTTAAAATCAGTGAGTTCCTTCTTCTTTTTTTTCATTGGTGTTGGATTTTCAAGATTGGTTAAATAAACAAGATCGACTAGGTACATTTCTCATTAAAAGCTTTTTGTTGAGTTTTTAATGGGACCTAGTAAAAGATGTCAAATGAAGTAATTCAAGTTAATGACGTGTCTCGAAAACTTCACCAAGAGTATGCACTCTTGTTAGAAAAATTGCACATGCTTCAGTCTGCGTGGCACAAAGCAACCATACGAAAAGGAGTTTTAGAGGCATCTTTCGCATCTACAGCATCATATGGAGACGTTTTGGAACCTATTCGACAACGTTTATCCGAATTACAGAGTGAACATGCAGTGCTCAGCCAACAGAACGTTTTCCTGCATTCGCAGGTTAAAAATGCAAAAGAGCTTTACAAGCGCGCTTGTGAAGAGTCTTCAAGTCTTTCTAGTACTGTATGCAGCGAAAAGGAACTTCTTGAGGAAGAATATTTGCAAGTTATGCGCTTAATTGATCAGTTTGATCCTGAACTTCAAGAAGATGCTCCGTTAGTGAAAGCGGCATTAGCAGAGCAACGTGTAGAGCTTCGAGTGCTACAGGATGCGTTAGATGTTGTTAAACAATCTATGGAATCTGATTCTATTGGTGAGGTGTTAAAGAGCTCTTCTATTTTTTTCGCGAGCTCTTCACCTACGGTGGAGGTCCCGATAGAAGATATCTCTCTTCCGGTGACGCGAGGGAGACTTCGACTACTGACGGGTCCATCGGGTGATGGTCTCCAGCAACTTAGGGATCGTCATAGAGTCTCAGTGTTTATCGTAAGTTCAAATGATCAAGTGTCAGTTCGTGTCCGAGGACATCGCTCAGGTGTGGAAAACTGTGTGTCTGATATTCGTCGTATATTGTCTCTATAAAAAATACAAACCAACTCGTAATACTTGCTGCTGTACTATCAACTTCACAGCTTTTTTTTTTTTTTTCGTTGTTATGATATTCATTTTTTTTTTCTTTTTAATCTTTTCCAACTTCCCCATAATTATTCTTTTATTGTTCTTGCTTTCCATTTTTTTTTCTTTGTTTTTTTTTTCTTATTTTTTTTTTTTACCCACTATTTACTGTTATTTATTTTTGAGGAGGTGGCTGACTTGATGGACGCGAGCAACGCGCGTGTGGAGAGGCTCCGCCGTGTTAACCGCTATAAGGCGGTGCAGGCTGAGCTTGCGCTCCAGCGAGAGGAAGAAGAGTTCTATGCCAGTAGAGAGAAAAAGATTCAAGCTGCTGCTCGTGATGAGGCTCTTGCGAAGGAGTTGGCAGAACAGCAGCGTCTTGACTTGAAGGATGAAAAGATGCTTCAGCTTGTTCGTACATTCCCGGAACTTCGGAACCTTGAGGCACAGCTAAAGCACGCTTTTATGAAGCGTGGACGGGCAGACCAGGTAGAAGAGTTACGTCAGCTGCGGGAGAAGCAGCTGCAGGAGGAGAAGGACTACATTGCGTATCTGGACCAGCAGGACAAGCTGTCGAAGGAGAAGGAGGATGAGCGGCGGAGGCGGGAGATCGAGGCATTCCAGCGCCATCAGGCCGCGCAACTGAGCTTAATTGAAGAGCGCAAGGCGTTTGCCGAGCGGGAGGCGGAGGAGCGGCGGAAGGAGCGCATCGCCGTGGACGCGGTGGTGGCGCGGGTACAAGAGAAGGAGTTCCTCGACGCCCTCGACCGTCACGAGCGGCAGCGACAACTGCAGGAGGAGCAGGAGGAGTTCCGCCGGCGTCGCGCGGATATTCAGGCGGCGGAGCGGGAGCGCGAACAGCGGGAGGAGGAGGCTATACGCGCTTATCACGCCGAGCAGGGTCGTCGTCGGGAGACAGATGAGAAGTTGCTGCGGGAGAAGGAGGCAATCAAGGCCCGCATCCTTGAAGAGCAGAGCAAAAAGATTGCGGAAGAGCGAGCAAAGCGTGAGGAGCTGGAGAGTTTACTGAATGACTACTACGAGGCAGAACGTGTCGCAAAGGAGCGCAAGGCAATGAAGGAAGAAAAGGAAATGCGGGAGAAGTTTGCGGAGGAAGTAAAGCAAGAGAACTGGAAGCTGATTCAGGATCGTTTGAAGGTAAAGGAAGAGGAACGGCTGGAGGAGATTAAGCTACGCCAACTGATGATGGAGGATCTTGCACGCAAGGCAAAGATGGAACAATTATCACGTCAACGTCAATTACAGCTCAAGAAGGAACACGCGATTGAAGCCGAAAAGATGCTTGAGGCACGTAGAGCGTTAAAACGCGAAGAAGAACGTCAAGCAGCCCTATTAGAAGAACAGGAAAAGAAACGACAGGAAGAGTTGCAAGAATACATCCGTCGTGCACGTGCGCAGTTGCTTGCCGATTATATTCCACAATTGGGAGAATTTGTCCCTGCACATGTACTTACTGTCGATGAAAAGAAAAAATATGGTATTATAAAATAGAATATTTTGTTTATGATAGAGAAGAAGAAGAAGTTTAATTGATTAACATCACCACTTCTTTATTTTAAGTGGTGAATAGTCATACTTCAATGATGTAATGGAATATTTTTCCGCAGGTATTGCGTGTGCGTTTGTGTCGCATTTTTAAATTATTTTATTCTTGTGTTTTTTTTTTTTTTTTCATATTTTGCATTCAGCAGTTGAGTAGTGTATGAGAGTAGTATATTATTTTCCTATATTTCTTGTTAGGATCATGTTTATTTTGTCTTGCTTGCTTCTTGCTATTCTTTTTTTTTCCTTCTTTTATTTTGTTATTATTATTTTTGTTATTGGGTTTTCATTTTATTTTGTTTTTAATTTCTCTTTTATTACATGGCTAGGGTTCTTTTCAATTGATGAGGACCTCTTCCATTCTGCTTCCCAAGAAGTTGTCAGCTGACAAGGTCTGGAAAGCGGTACCACTGCCTCAGCAGTTCCATACATCCCTTGAAACTGGAGACTGGATGCGAGCGTTGCATGTCTACCAGCGTCATCCGTATCACGCTCCACCTGTGGACACCTTTGATCTCTTAAAGGCGATTATGCACGCAACCGGTGTGCGTGTTGATGATGTGAAGAGCCGTTTCAATGAAAAAATACGGCTATCAGCTATACTTCAGAGAAAAGCACCTGATGAAGTGGAGTGGAGCGTATTCTGGGAGGCCCTTAATAAGGGAGATTCCAAAACGATTAGCGCCGCACTCATGGGGGCCCGTTTGTCAAGTGCAGGACAGCAAATAGCTACTGCTGAAGCTTGTGCTGTTCTTCTTAAATCTGCTGGTGCAGACTGGGAGTCTAAACTGGTAGATAGCGTTCCCTTTGCTACTGTAACACGTTGTAATCTCGTTCATGTGGCATTGCTACAAGAGCGGTGGGATGTTGCAGTAGAGCTGCTGCGTAATGTGCGTATTAATCGCAGCGATGTGATGACCCTATGGCCTCTAATTGAGCAGCTTGACTGGGAAAAAGTCCTTCTTCTAATATCGGCGTGTCCAAAGAATTCGGTACCGTTTGACTTAGCACTACGTCACATTCTGCGTGGAGGCTGTGGTCTTCAGTACCTCTCGGAACATCTGGAGAATGCACGTGTTCTCGGTGATGCAGATGTAGTGGCACCACTGCTTGCCCATGCGGTGGAAATCGGAGATTGGGATTTTATTAGCAGAGGAATGGAACATCTTGTTGATATCGGACAAATTACACAGCCAGCGCGCGAAGTGCTTGAACACATGGGAAAAATCCACGGTATGGAGAAGGTGTGTAAACGTTTGGAAGAGCATCGCATACCACTTCACTGTGTGACAGTTGAAAACCTGGAGAGTCTCAAACTGTGAGTAGAGGAAAGAGAAAAAAAAGAAAAGGGGTGGGGGAAGGGAGTGGGTATATATATATATATATATATATATATATGGATAGAAAGAGAGATGGGACAGAAGTGAAAGTATGCTTTATTCACAGATTTTTTTTTTTTAATTTTCTGCCCCATTCATTCCAATCCCTGCACCCTTCTTCACATCAAGTGTATTTTTTTTTTTAGAGTGGTGTGTGTGTGTGTTGATGGGTTGATGGCCTTTCTTTCTTGGGACATTCATGTTTTTGGACTATTTGGAGTAAACTATGCATTAATTATTTGGTTTATTAATTTACTTGCTCTCTTTAAAGGAAGTAGTTAATTGAAAGGGTACAAGAAAGAAAACAAAAAAAAAGGTAAACTGAAATAAATGAACTGGCTAATAGTTGTTGCGACACTACTATCCGTACTGGCTGTTGTTTCATCGGCTCAGTCGGTCCCATCGGATTCACACCCATTGTTGTTTGTATCTAAGTCTGTTTCGGATGACTATGTGGTGGTGGGAAATAATGTGGAGTTTACTGTCACTGTGTACAACTATGGACAGAGCCCAGCGGCAGATGTAACCATTACGGATGTGCTGGTTGACGGCTCTGTACGAACAAAGCACATTGACATGCTCTCTTTTGGTGAGTCAGCGGTGCTAAAGTATACCGTGACACCCAAGGAACTTGGTAGTTACGCTACCGACGTTGCACAAGTGACGTATGCGCTTCAGAAGGGAAAACCAGCCACAGAGAAGGCCTACAGCAACATGATCCGCGAAGGTAATGCCTACTTCCTTGGCGAAGGTTACGATGATGAAAGCTTTCGTGGTGTGGTATCTGTTGTCACGCGCGATCGCTATGACCGTCTTCACAAGCGGTACATTCGTGAATTTGTCGCTTATGCTTTTCTTTGCGTTGTTCCAGCAGTTTTTCCACTTGTTATGTACCGCACGGTGCAGAATCAAGTGGATCTACTCATCCGTCGCTCTAAGATGAGCAAATGAGAAACAGTAAAAGAGAAATAGGTGAACTACAACAATGTAAGGGTGGCGCGTGTCACGGTTGTGCGCTTCAGCTGGCACGTGCGGAGACTATTCCAAAGCTGAAGGAAGGAAGGAAGAAAGGGGGGTGAAAAGGAAGAATTACAAAATTTGATACGGAAGAAAGAAAAGAAAAAAAAAAAAAGCAAAAAAACGAAAAGAAAAAAAAGGCAAAAAGAAAAAGGAATGAGAAGCGGTTGTAGGTGAATTTTTTTTTGCTACACAGAATGTGTTGTTCATGTGCTTTTCACCCTTTTTTATCTACGTCTATATACACGCATATATGCCACGTTCTTTTCCACTTGTTCTTTCTGTTTGTGTATGATTGTGTCTTTTCGTCGCATTAATATGTTTTTCTTCTGCGATGTTCCTCAATTATTTTTTTTTTTCTTTTTTCTTTTTCTTGTTCTCTTTCTTTCTTTCTTTCCTTCCTTATATCCTGTGTTCCTGTTTACGTTAGTGGGACGGCCGCCTGAGAAAAAGGTATCTCCCTCTTTCTATCTCCGTTGGTGCACGCAACTGAACGCAGTATGAACAAGACAACCAACGCTGTCTCGGAAGGCTCGGGTGGTGTAGAACCGCAGTCACGCTCTGCCTCGCAGCGAAGCGGGTGGTCCGACGATGTCCCCAAGAAAATTGATCTAGAGCACGATCGACAGAGCATAGCCGCTTGGCGACAGACCAAATTGAATAAGATTATTCTCGAGGACGCGAGAAAAACATATGTTTCCCGGGAAGACCATCGACTAATGCTTAAGCAACTCATCTCCACCGCGTACTTTAAAGACAAGGAGCGCAAAGCTAACATTGATAAATGGAAGCGTATTGTGCTAGCTGTTGAAAAGGAGTACATTGGTGCTAACGCCCTCTTTACACTATCTCCTGACCCGTACCACCAAGTGTTGGCGAAGTTGTCCTCAATGATGATATGGAATGATGAGGTTCGTCAGTGGGGCTACGACTACTGTACAGGGGAAATTACAAGACGCCGTGCACATCATGTAGAAGTACTTGCGCGTCTCAAAAGTTCAGGAAAATTGTTTTTGAACTAGTGAAATGATTTTGCTTAGTATGTGTGTGTATGTATATGTTTTTTTTTTTTTTTTTTTGTCTTGTATCCATTTATTATTATTATTATTATTATTATTATTATTATTATATTTGCTCATGGGTGAGGTAAAAATAAATAAAAAAAAAGGAAACAGAAATTATAGATGAGAGGAAAATTATGCGTTCGTAAAGGCAACAAAGTATATATATTTATATGTATATGTGTGGGTGTGTCTGTGTATTTGAAACAGGATAAAATAGTCAAACAGAATAAGCTATTGGATTTTGGTACGTTTACGCAATCACAAAATAGGATATATATATATATATATATATATGTTTTACACCTTGCACATTAGAGGTGATTGTGGAAAGGTGCTGGTGTGTTGTGATTTGCTGTGATGTACCTGTGTTGTTGATTGGTGTGAAAGGAGCTTGGTGAAGAAGAAAAAAGGTTTATTCGTGTGTGAAAAAGGGGTTGGTGTTCAGACCAAGGAAAAAATGAAAGGGGATAAAAGTTCCATTATTGTTTTTTAATGTTGATTTTTTTTCTCTTAGGTTTGATTAAATCTTTAGTTTTTTTTTTCTTTTTTCTCTTGTATTTGTTCTTTTACTTTTGTTGATGGATATTTTCGTTGTTGTTGTTGTTTTCATGAGATAGTTGCGTAGATGGGCTTCACTTCTCTCTCTTTAATTGTTGATATCTGTTGTTTTTACCTTTCCAATTGTTGGTGCCCATGAGAAAAGTAGAAGCACACATGTATTTATCTATATAGGTGTATGTGTATGTGTGTGATTTTGTGCGTCAAAACACAAGGAGTGATAAATCGGGCAAAAAGAAAGAAGATAAGAATGAAAAAAAAAAGCCATAAAATAATTGAGTCAAAAAGAGAAATAGAGGGAACATACGAAAAGAAATTGGTGCTACTTATTCATGCCGCTGAAATAGAGACAACTACTACCCCTTTCTGAGGAAAGAGGAGAATATCATTAATAGAGTTATCTGTCATTGTATTTATATCTCCTTCTTCCTTTTTTGACAGGTGGTGTAGTAAGAAAAAAAAGAAATATGATAGTAAAAGGTAAAAGACCTGCCTGAGGTGGGTTGCGATATGTAAGTGACGTATATTGTTGAGGTGAGAAAAGTAGAAAAAAAGGAGTAAAAGGGGTATTCATAAAGTAAAATACAAAATATTAGAGAAAAGAAAATAGCAACACCCCCCCCCCCCCCCAAAAAAAAAAAAAAAACGACAACGTCTATATCCGTATCTTTCTGAGTACATAAAACTATTGTGAAAAGTAAAGGAGGAAAAAAGTAAATGTGACGGGAATAAGGGAGAAATGAAGAAAATGAGTCATGGAGTAAAAAGTGAAAAGAAATCTGTTGAAGGGAAAAAAAAAGTAAAAGGAAAAAAAAAAAATAAGTATATTTTAAAAATCAGACAGTTATTATTACCCATATATATATATATATATATCTATATTCTACTGAGGCCCTGTGGAATGAAAAAGACAAAAAAAAAAGTACCCGGGAGTTTTTAAGTATATTTCTTAGTTTGACCCCCCCCCCTCTATTTTTTCCCTCTTCTCATATTTCTCAATCAGCACCATTTTTAAATACAAAAGTGGTGCTGTGGTAATTCAGATGAAAGGGTCTGAAGAGGAGAGGAAGGGTAGTGCACCGAAAAGAAATGAGAATTGGTGTCCTTTTTTTTAAAGTGTATCTCTTTTTTTTTGTTTAATTTTTAACTATCATTACTGGTAGTAAAAAAAAAAAAAAAGTTGCACTTTTCTTTGCACCCACTTTTTTTTTTTCTTGACTCACATAATTGATCTAAGAAAAGGAAGCTTGCAACTTGATAGTGGATCTCTAGTGTAGGTACCTACTTCAGCACGTTCCGACGCCGTCTGTTTCTGATGAAGCAACTCTTGCCCCAGATGGCTGCGGCCTATGACCCAAAAGATGTGGAAAGTGGGTGGTACGAGTGGTGGGAGAAGTCTGGTTTCTTTCGCCCTGCCACAGATACTGGTCGCAAACATAATGATAAAACTTTTGTTATTGTTTCGCCACCACCAAATGTCACTGGTCATCTTCATATCGGCCACTCTCTTACAGGATCTGTGCAGGATACACTTATCCGTTTTCATCGTATGAAGGGCGACAACACGTTGTATGTCCCTGGTACCGATCACGCCGGTATTGCCACACAAGTGGTTGTTGAAAAACGCATCATGAAAGAAAGTGGAAAGTCACGTCATGATCTTGGTCGTGAAGAATTTTTAAAGCGTGTGTGGGACTTTAAGGAAAACCATGCTGGTTTTATTACGCAACAACTTAGACGTATTGGTTTGAGTCTTGACTGGACTCGTGAGCACTTTACAATGGATGATCACTGTGCTTCTGCAGTGGTTGAGGCGTTTGTAAAGCTACACGAAGATGGCTTGGTACATCGCTCTACACGTCTTGTTAATTGGTGTTGCGCTTTACAGAGTGCCATCTCTGATCTTGAAGTGGAATTTGTTGATGTTGCCAAAAATGCAAAATTGACTATTCCTGGGTACGATAAGAAAGTTGATATGGGTGTTTTGACACACGTAGCCTATAAGTTTGAAGACAGTGATGATGAAATTATTATTGCTACTACAAGGCCAGAAACAATTCTAGGTGATACTGCTGTTGCCGTTCACCCAGATGATGAACGTTATAAGAAGTATCATGGTAAACGTCTTAAATGTCCATTTCGAAATGAGACAATTCCTCTAATTCTTGATCCTATATTGGTTGATGTGAATTTTGGTACAGGAGCTGTAAAAATTACTCCTTCGCATGATCCAAATGACTTTGAAGCTGGTGTACGTCATAATTTACCGCAAGTAACTATGATGGATATGAACGGTAATATTTGTATTGATGGTCCTTTTAAAGGAATGCATCGTTTTGATTGTCGACGTGAAATTGTAAAAGAATTGGATAAGATGGGTCTTTTACGTGACGTGGTCCCATATGAATACCGTGTTGGTCGTTGCAGTCGTACAGGAGATATTGTGGAACCACTTTTGATGCCTCAGTGGTTTGTTGATTGCAGTGAAATGGCCCGTAAGTCTGTGGAAGCTGTTCGCAATAAAGAGTTATGCCTATATCCATCATCACATGAAGCGGTATGGTATCATTGGTTGGAGAATATTAAACCATGGTGTGTTTCCCGACAGCTGTGGTGGGGACACCGTATTCCTGCGTACAAATGCAGTGGTGTGATTCCACCCACTCATGAAGATCCATGGGTGGTTGCACGTAATCTGGATGAGGCAAAGTCAAAGGCAAAGGTAAAATTTAATCTCACTGATGCTGAAATGGAGCAGTTGGTACTAGATCAGGATCCTGATGTACTTGATACCTGGTTTAGCTCAGCCATGTGGCCTTATTCAACACTTGGATGGCCGAATGACACAGATGATATGCATAAATTTTTTCCAGGTAATTTGATGGAAACAGGTCACGATATCCTCTTCTTCTGGGTGGCCCGTATGGTGATGACATCAATTCACTTTACAGGTAAGTTACCATTTAAGGAAGTTTTCCTTCATGCTATGGTCCGTGACAAGAATGGAGAAAAGATGAGTAAATCAAAAGGTAATGTGATTGATCCACTTTTTATTATTAACGGCATTACTCTTGAAAAACTACATGAAACCGTAACAAGTGGAAACCTTGATGAAAAGGAGGTGCCAAAGGCTTTAAAACTACAGAAAGAAACATTCCCTAATGGTATTCCAGAGTGTGGTAGCGATGCCTTACGTTTTGGTCTTCTTTCTTATACTCAATCTGGACGAAATGTTAATTTGGACATTGACCGCATCGTTGCTTACCGACAGTTCTGTAATAAGTTGTGGAATGCTGTACGGTACGTTTTGTATCATGCTCTTGGAACAGAGTATAAACCAAATTTAACTTCTTTTGATCCCTCCATAACAAGTACTCTCCCACTGGAGTGTCGGTGGATTCTTTCCCGTCTTGATGTTGCAGTGGAAGAGTGTACACGTGGATTCTCAGAAGGTGTCTATGACTTTGCTCTTTCCACAAATGCAGCCTACCGTTTCTGGCTATATGAATTATGTGATGTTTATCTGGAACTCACAAAACCCACAATTCAAGCTGGAGGAGAAAAGAAACAGCTTGTGCAGGATGTCCTTCTTCACGTAGTAGAAGTGGCTATTCGTATGCTGCATCCTATGATGCCATTCCTTACGGAAGAACTTTGGCATCGTCTTCCGAACTACAATACCTTTGGGGTTGAGAGTATCATGCTTGCACCGTACCCTGTGGTTTCTGGATGGAAGAATGAAGTAGTAGAGGAACAGATGAAATTGCTTATGGAAACTGTACACAGTGTACGTTCTACCAAAGCTTCTTACTCTCTCACTAACAAACACAAACCTGATGTCTGGATCACTGCTCGTACACCAGAGGTAAAGGAACTTGTCAGTTCTCATTCTTTTATGATTGAGTCACTCGGTGTGGTTGGCAAAGTTTCAGTTATATCACCTGAAGAGGAAACTACCCATGTACCAAAGGGTTGTGGATTTTCAGTCGTTAACAAGGAGGTTGGTGTCAATATGATGCTACTTGGGTTTATTGACGTCCAGAAGGAAGTGGCAAAACTTGAGAAGCAACATATTGGGCTCCAAAAACAGATTGAAGGACTCAAGAAGAAGATGTCTATCCCGAATTACGAGACAAAGGTTCCTCTTGATGTTCGCAATGGCAATAGCGAGAAGCTTGAAACACTCACTGAGCAAGAAAAACAACTGGTGGAAGGTCTGGAAAAGATGAAATCTATGCTCTAAGATATGTGCGAAAGAAAAAGAAAAAAAAAAAAAAAAGTGTTTCTAGAGAATGCGTACGACGGGGTGTGTTTGAAGGAGACACGTTTTTTCTTTCTATGCTTGAATGAAAAATAAAATAAAGTGAATCGATGAATGAAAAGAAGAAAAAAAAAATGAAAAAAGAAAAAAAAAAAAAACATACATAGAAGGAAAAAGAAACAAATAAAAGCGAAAAATGAGAGGGAGACTAGGGTCTCTTTGAATGCATGTTTTTTTATTTTCTGATTTAATGATGAGGCTAAATAAACCAATAATCTTGGGTAGGGTCCTCCCCAGATCGTCCGGTAGTCACATTTTTTTTCTTTTTTTGTTCGTTTTGCGGAGGCAATAATATATAAGTGTGAGAAAAATGATTATTTATTAATCCGATCATTTTTTTTTTTTCGCCGGTTTATTTGCCTGTTCTCAAATTAACTAATATATCAAGTGAAAACCAAGTCCATTTCCTTTTTTTTTTCTGACTGAATATACCCACATGTCTATATATTTTTATTCTTACTTCCTATGATTCATTCTCTTCTTTTTTTTTTCTTTTTGTACTTCCTTTCTTCATCCTTTTATCCTTAAAGGGGAACAAGTTTTTTTTTTTTCTCACCTCTACGTGGTGAAACCCATCCACCCACTCACCCACATCCACAAACCAATTCCACAACACACACACACACATACCCACACGGGCCTTCCTGCGGCATCACCGGCAATGACGGCTCCATGGACGGCATCGCAGGCGGAATTCCCGAAGTCTGTGCACGCGCTGATGGCGCTGTGGGGCGGGTTCAGCGAGCCGCAGCAGGCGGTCGACGGGTGTCTCGAGAAGCGACTCGAGTTGGACCTCCGCCGCCCCATCGATCCCGCCAGCGTCGACCCGCAGACACTCGTCGACGCCATGCAGCCAACCGGTGACGGACTTCTTCACCACCGCGTCAACAGCAGCGGCCGCGTTCTCACCTTCCATCACAGTATCATGCTGCTGACGGAGAGACGCGTACTGGTGGTATCAGATTCCTCCGTGCTCCTACACGCCGCACTAAGACCGCTCATCAACCTCGTACAACAATGGGAAGTAGATGTTGAGTGGGCTTCTTTCATGCGCATGAATCTCGCTTCACCGTGGAGTCCAAAATGTGAGATTAGTGATATCATGGCACAGGAGTATGCGGAGCTCAAGTCGGTGTTTCCATCTGGACACCCTTATTTGACAGGTCCAGTTGATCGCGATCATTTTTTCTACTTTGTTTATGACAATATTGAACGCAAAATACCAAATGCGCGGCGTGAAGAGGATGTGCAGATTAATATATATATGCATAATATTAATGTCCCATGTCAGGACGGGAACATCAGCTATGAATCTCTAAAAAACATACAAGAGGTGGAACCGTTGCCATGCGCAACAGAGTACGAAGTACTACGAATTTCTGGAGAAGAAAATGGCACCTCTTTCGTTTCTTTTGAAACAAATGCAGCTGATGCTGAACCCAGCAACAAAAGAGTGCTGGAAAATATTGAGCGGTTCGCCCCTGATCGTTTCTCGATGGTGGTGTTACAGGACCGTGATGGCCATCTTGCAAACCGACGACATGTGTTTGGGGAAGTGAGGGGTTACAGTATTTTGAGCCGCGCTGTAAACCACTTCGGTGAGGGTTACGCATTTCACCAAGCCGTTTATGTTCGAAATGCGTAAATGGGTTGGATGGGATTTTTTTTTTTCCGTTTTTTTTTTTCTTTTTTTTGTGTTTTTTTTTTATTGATTGTATATAAAAAATTAAATAATCCCTTCCCTTCTGTCATTTCTTGTGCCAGTTCATCGAGTTGTCTTCTTTGAAGCACTCAACACCACTTTTGTTGCGACCCCTTTTTACTGTAATAAACCAAACTGCTGAGCCGACTTCTTCCCCCGCGGTTCTTTTCATTCTGTGAGCATCACACACGTCATTCTATATATAATGTACCATATTTGCATGAGCAGTGGTGAATGCTTCACATCAATTAGTGAGTGAGATGATTAAAAAAAGAAGAAAAAAAAAAATGGACTAAAGAAGGTGAAGGGTGTGGTTTTGTCTAACTGTGTGTTTGTATATATGTGCGCTTGTATTGCGTCAATTTGATAAATGAGCACACTGTGTCGCTGTATTTATTACGAACTCTACGACCGAGACAGAGACACACGTACACACAGGCAGACAGACAAACACACATTCTTTCATCGTCCCTTTTTTATTTTTATTTTTTTATCTTCACTCTATATTCCTATTTATTTATTTTTATATATATGTACCTGTATTAAACAATCATCAAGTAAACCTCTACGGGGGGCATTTTTTTCTCAACCACCGTGTCCATATCTTGAAGGCACACGGGCAGCTCGAACTGGCGGATAAGCGCTACCCTTTCGTAAAATGGTGTGCTTTATGCACATAAACTCACACAAATATACGGAGAGAGAGGCAAGATACCTACAAAGATGCACATATTAGAGATACTCAAATGTCAAAACAAATAGAAGACATTTGTGCTTACAAAACAAAAAGGGAAAGGTCTAGAGAGAGAAAGAGAGAAAAAAAGGAAGAAAGAGAGAAAAAAAGGAGGAAAGAAAGAAAGAAAAAAAAGGAAGATTATGTGAATATATTGTTTCCTTTGGTTGAACTTAGGACCTCTACGATTTATTATGGTGCTAATTTTTCATTTCATTTCCAATCCCCCATTTATTTTTGACTAAGGGGAATGTCCTTTTTTCTATTGTGAAAAAAAAAAAGAATCGGTTCAATCCTTTTCTTGTTTCGTTTGTTTTTTTTTTCCCCCTTTTTGACTCTCTACGCAATGTCCATCCGTCATTACTCCTGTGCTAGTGACTGTCTCTTCTCTAAGTCCAAGTGTATTTTTTTTTATCTTCTTCCCCCAGCAGCAATCATCTACGTGTCTTCCCGTGTGTGTGCATGTGTGGTTGTTGCTGCATCAAAAAAAACAAACACTAATGACTGATGAGTAAAGATGACTTTAAACACCACAGACGGATGGCGTGATCGTAAAGAAAGAAAAAAAAAAAAAATGAAAAAAAGGAGCGAGTTTTTTTTTTTTCTTATTCTCTCTTGTTTTGTCACCATTTTCTTATATTTTTGTTTTGTTGTTCTCTTTCTTCATCTCCTTGTGTGCGTGTCTTTGTCTGTCTACTCTTTTTCTCTTTCTTCTATATATACATATATATGTATATATGGGAGAGAGAGCATTGTTTATTTTGTGTTAGTGCCATGACGATTGGGTTATTTTTTCAGCGCTTTATCTATTTTCTAATTTAACTATGTCGGCGAAAAAGCAAAAAAATAAATAAATAAATAATGAGACAATAAGCCATGAAGAATGGGGGAAAAAAATAAAAAAGCCGATCATTCAATTTTATAATATGTTATTTTTATTATTTTTGACAGAGCTGCCTTAGTGGTGTGTGTGCCTTCAGCAGGCACGGTTGGGGAGGAAAGAAGAAGATATATGGTAGCGTACCATGACCGAGAAGAAAGGATTGAAATATACACAAGTATGATTGTTTGAATTGTACCAATAGTAATGGATTGAGGTACCAAAAGAAAAGAAAACCAAATCGAGAAGCGGCGTTGAACGGTAGAGTGTAGCTGCTTGTTAATAAACACTATTAGTGTTTGATTCTGTTCGCATATTGACAAGCACGCTCACCGTCATATCTGCCAAATTCAGCAGTGGGGGTGTTTTTCGCACAAAAAAATTTTTTTTACAAAAAAAAAAACAACAACAAGAGAATCTCTTATTTTATGTTATCCTTAACTGTCTTTTGTTTCTAGACGATAAAGTTTTGACCTTCATGATATCGGCCTCAATGTTTCAGTAGCAACTGCAGATGAAGCTTTGGGAAAGAGGGTGGAGGGAGGGGCAAGAGAAAAAACGGTAATGAAACAAGGATAATGATGGTTAACAGAAAAGAAAGAGAAACTCAGAGCACATAAATCGAAATGGTTATCACAGAAGCCACGGGGAGTGAAGCTTGTAAGAAACAAGCACTAGCAAGAGAGAAAGAGAAGAGAAAAACGAAAAAGAAAAAAAAATCAAAGAAAGGTAAATAGAAAGCAAAAACAAAAAAGAAGGGCAATAAAGCTTAGAAAGGAGTTAGAAAAAGGAGAAGAAATATGGTGGTTAAGGAAGTAGAGTATGATTTTTTTTTTTCACCCCTTTGCTTCTGTGAATAGAAGGGAAATAGAGAGAGAGAGAGAGTGGTACATATGAGTTAGGATAAACGAGTCTGTTTTCCTAAAAAAGAAAAGTAATAAATGTACACATTTATTCAATGAGTGTACGAAGAATTATCTTGGTGAGTTCACTCAGTGTATATATCAACTCAACGCCTCTCTCCCTCTCTTTTTTTTTTCTTCTATTCATACATATGGCAGTGTATCTACTTGCCTTCTTTACTATGGCTTGCGCCTGGCTTTCTTTTGTTATTTGCTGATCATCTGGGAAAAAAAAAGAATATAGTAGCGTATATGCGGTATTTCCAGTATTCAACAACTACGAAGGCCAAAAAAAGAAAAAAAATATGAAGAAGAAAAAAAAAAAAAAGGAGTCTACTCCACCTAGCTTTATGGCTATTGATTTCTTCATTCAAACAACAAAAACAACAACAAAAAAGATATTATGATGTTGCGTTATCTTGTGCATTTTTTTTCCTTTCTTGTTATCACCTGCTTTCTACTGACCGTTGTAAGCGTGGTGTGCTGCAGTGCAGTAAAAAGAAAAGAAGTGACCAACCTCAGAAAGAATAAGAAAAAAAAAGAATCTTTGATTTTGTACATCTTCTTATTTAGGCTTATATATCTTGTGAGTATTTCTGGAGAGCGGGTGACAAAAAAAAAAAAATATAATAGGAATGAGAACAATTTTGTGAACGAATGACTTCTACTTGATCTTTTTTTTTTATTTATTTATGAGTTTACTAGGGTGCGATGTATTTCTTTCTCTTGTGTGCTTATGTATGCTTATTCCCACTGCCGTCAACCCATCACTGACAAGATATTGTTCTTTCTGTGCATCCTGTTTTTTTTTTTTCTTTCTTTCTCTCTCTCTCTCTCTCTCTCTCCTTTTTCTTCCTCCTCCTCCCCCAGCTGGGTGCTGACTAAGGCCTTACTGACTTGCGACTCGAGTGGCTGCTGCTGAACCCAAATGTCGATGGAGAAGGACCCGCTCTCGCTGATGGCCATGTGGGGCTCCGTGGAGGGGCACAACCCGCAGCAGGGCTTCAGCTTCGAGGGGCCGGAGAAGCGGCTCGAGGTGATCATGCGCTTTCAGGAGAACACACACGTAGATGGACTGCTCGCTCACGAGGATGGGGTCTGGGCTGATGCCGTCGGGGCACTTAATGCACAGATTGTCTCTAAAGAAAGGAATGAGTATATTCGATCTTACGTTCTCACAGAGAGTTCTTTATTTGTTATGAAAGATCGTATTATATTAATAACATGTGGTACTACTACACTTCTTAAAAGTGTCCCTCATATTTTGAATGCGGTTAGTGCTGTACATGGTGAGTTGGAGTGGGCCTCCTTTATGCACAAAAACTATAGCTTTCCTTGGGAACAGAAGGGACCACATGCCTCCATGGCAGATGAATTCAAGGAACTCAAATCATACTTTCCATCAGGACGACCTTTTGTTCTTGGTCCCGTGGACGGTGATCACTACTTTTTATTTCTCCATGATGATATTATTCGCCCATCTGTAACAGAAAAACGTACCCAACTGAGTATGACAATGTATGGATTGGATCGTGAACAGACCAAAAATTGGTTCTCTGATCGATTTCTCTTCACTGGACCAGAGACTGCTGCTGTTCGACGAGAAACAAAACTTGACCAAGTTATGGATAGTTCATGGTTATTGCATGACTTATTATTTGAGCCTTGTGGTTATAGTATAAATGCTATTCGTGGGGAAGAGTACCAAACAATTCATATTACTCCAGAGGATCATTGTTCGTTCGCGTCGTATGAAACAAACTCATCCGCTGCAAACTACTCTGAACGTATGCAAAGTGTGCTTCAGGTATTTCGTCCTCTACGGTTTACAGTAATTGTATTTTTATCTTCAGAAAGTGAGATTGGAAAAGCTTACCATGCAGAACATAAAATTGGTGTAGAACCAGAGTTTTTTCAGGAATATGAGTTGCAACACCGCTCACTCCTTGAATTCTCTCAAGGGCAGACATCGCTAAAGCTGAATTATGTGAGACGAACCCTTGACGATGAGATCAAGGAGAATTAATACTACGAAAAGAAGAGAAAAGTTATGTGTTATATATATATATATAAAGGAAGGAAGACGAAAAAAAAAAGGAAGTGTTTTTGATACCCAAGCAAAAAAAAAAAAAAAAAAGAAAACATTGATGGGGTAACCTTTTCAATTGGTACTTAATATGGTCTTGGAAAAAGTGGCAGTGGTTGTCCGAATACTTTGTGGAGCGGTGGCGTTTTTTTTTTTTTTTTTTCTGTTTGGGTATTAATTGTATTACAATGAGTACAAAACATGTTAGTTGATTCTTCGCTCATTGTTTTTGAGTATCTGTGTATGCAATGTGGCTCCTTCCTATTTTGTCTATAATCGAGACGTGAAACAAGAGCCTTTACAATGAGAGAAAAGGAACGAAAAAGAAAAAAAAAAAAACGAACAAGGTAGGAGGTTGTGATAATGTATCTCTTTTTTTTTTTTTTTGTACTTGTCTTTGTTCTCGGGTTTTACACTTAGTAATTAGGGGAAAGGTGTTGTATGTATGTGGCGGTTGAGTCTGTTAAAACGAGTCACAGGCTCTGTGGGAAGCAAGGTGAAAGAGTTGAGTTCTTCCCAACAACCGTACCAGCGGGTACTGCAGTTATTGCATTCGGATGGTGAGGGGCTTCCTGCTGCAAAAGGAGTTTTTGACGAATTTCGCGCTTTTTATCGTCAAGTAACGACGAATACAACTACAGTACTACGTGCAGAAGTTAAACCTCTTGAGGAATTCTGTGGAAATTCAAGTGATGTGGAACCTTTTGCTTTAGTTATGATGAAGGTTCTTTGCGATCTTCAAAAATTGGAAGAGTTACGGTTTCTGTTTGCACAATGTGTTCTCGAGATTCCTTCCCCTTCAATAGAATTATTTAACGTCTATCTTCTTGCCATTTCCCTTACCGATACTTTTAATCAATATGAGATTGAGAATGTTGTAGAGATGATGCGAACTAAGAAAGTACACCCTGATGTTGTAACTCAACTTTCTCTTTTTATTATTTACTTACGACTTGGGCAAGACTATTCCGTGTGGTGGCCGTCCATACGCGAGGAAGTTTTGCGTATAGCGAAGTCTGGCCAACGCCGTCAACATCCGCTATTAGAAGTTAGACTTCAACACTGTTTTCAAACTCTTCTGCGTGTGCATCACGATGTTACTATGATTCAAGAATGCTTTGATTTATTAAAACTTATTGATAAAGAGAGAATTTCTTCTCGTTTATTGCTTCCGTATATGCTTCTTAGTGCCAACAATGCGGCAACACCTCCTGCAATAACTGTTCAATTAATAGAATTATTGGAAAATGCATGTAAATTAGAAGCAACATCATCAGAAAATTCCTCTACAACTCCTTCTTCAGAAGTTGACTCGAAAGAGGAGAAAAAAGATAATCAATACTTAAATGATCCGGTATTAAATAATGAATTAACAGCAATGAAACTTATGGCGAAGTGTGCAAAATGGGGAGACGCTAGTTCTGCATCCTACTTGTATAGGTACCTATGTGATCACCCTGGGGTGGTTTCTCCAGCTAATCAAACATCTCTGATATTGTTGTATATTGAAGCTATGGCGCAAGCTGGTATGTTAAAGGAGGCCCTATTACTACTAGAGGATGAAGTTCCTGATGCAAACGCCCAACCAGGGCCGCGACCAAAACTTTTTCTTGAGTCTAGGCGTATCACACTTCTTAACGCGGATCCTATCATGACACTTGTGCGTCTTCTTGCTGTGGGTGGTACAAACATTGAAGAGGGTTTAACAATACTAGAGGAACGACAGGCATCAGGTGGTCGAGTGAGTCAGAAATCTCTTAATGTTCTTCTTGAAGCGTGTGTCTTGTTAAAGGATGAAACAAGGGCGTCTATGGTGTTTAATACTTTTAATAGTTTTGGGACACAGAAGACATCACGTACATTTCTTCTTTTACTGCTTGCTTCACCCGATCCAGTATATTCAGCCGAACGTTTGAAAGAGGTTATGTCGGAGATGACAGATATGGGAATTGACTTATCACCGGATTTTCTCCGCGGAGCTCTTGAGTTGGCAATTGATGCCCAAAATATATCTGTTGCCATGCAGATGATAGAATATCATGAAACGAAAAATGTTTCTATTGAAAGCAAGTTGTCCATACGTCTTATGCGGTTATTATGTCTTGTTGTAGATATTGAAAGTGTACGGCGTCTCCTCAGAGTGTTAAGGGCAACACATTCTCCTGTTGATCCCCGCGGCCTTTCTCTCTGCGTAGCTACTTTCAAAAAGTGGCTAATTCCATGTGATGATTTGGAAGCTCATTAGTTTTTGTAAATGTTTTTTTTTTTTTGTTATTGTTATTATTCTTCTTTTTTTTGTTGTTGGTATTGCACAAGTTATATGCTGCAAGAATTCCTTGGTTTTTTTTTTTTTGTTGTTGTTGTTCCTGTGGCTCAAACTTAATTTCTGTCTCCCTTTATTCTTTTCCACCTTCTTACGTTGTTTTTTTTTTTTTTTTTCTATTTGCTCCACTTTGTATTGAGGTAAAACAGTGTAGGTACGACTCTCCCGTTTAACACGAACCTGCAGCAATGCTAACACCTCAGGAGGTTGCATGCGACTTCATCCCTGCGTTCTTTGAACGCCTCGCATCCAAGCCGGCGGAACTGGCGGAGATGTACGGCCCGCAGTCCACCCTTGTGATTGTGGACTTCGAGAACGGCACGACGGAGGCCACCGGCGCGGAGATCCCGCAGACCATTGAACAATGGGCCAGCATCCTGCAAGGATGCGCGTTGACCGTGGAGAGCTACTTGGCGGCTCCCTTGTACAGCGGGGTGAACGTTTACGTGACAATGAAAGCTGAATCCAGTGCGGCGTGGCACTACTTCCACTTTGTGACGACTCTTGAGTCTTACAGCGCTGGAGCTTACGGGCCTGAGGCGTATTACATCCGTCACCAGATTATGATGCGCCCCGGCGCCGCCGAGAAGGAGCAGCCTGCTGTGCAACTCACACCTGAGCCGGAGCAAAAAGTAGAAGAATCGCTTCTGCAGGAAACAGCGGTGGAGAATTCCGTTGAGGCAGCAGTAGAGCAGCAAGAAGAAGAAGTGGAAGAGCCTGCGGTCGACGTCAAAAGACCAGCGGCAGCGGAGCGAACACCCACTACCGTTGAGCCTACTACTACTACTACTACTACTACTACTACTCCTACTGCTACTACTACTACTACTACTACCACCACCAATAACAACACTGCCGCTCCTACTAACAATGTCGCCACCCAGCGTACACCTGCAGCTCCAAAGTCATGGGCTAGCTTGGCCAGCAGTGCCCCAAAAGGTGAGCCACGTCAGCCATTGAAGGTGACTTCTCATGAAAACGGTGTAAGTAACGAAACAGTTGAAGCCCCTTCTGCAAAGTCGGTCCAGAAAGAGGAACAGCAGGTGCCATCCCCAAAGACCCAAACCAAAGCCCCATGTGCGCCAGCTCAAGCTATCGGTGACCGTCTGATGTTCAATATTGATCATGCTGTTTCTGACGAGGATATTAAGTCTGCCCTTGGACGTCTTGCTGCTAACATCGTGTCTCTCCGTAATAATTCAGCCAATGGTCACGTTTTTATTGATTTCTCAGACAAAGAGAAGGTGTTGGATACACTGAAGGCGAACCCACCGATGATTGGAACTCGCAAGACTCGGGTAAACATCTACCGCCAGAGAACGCGTCAGTAGGTCAATTCATCGTTTAAGGGGAGTAGTATGTATCTACGTCTATGTCTGCATTTAAGTTTTTTATTTTCTCTTCCCCTATGTCTTTGTCTTACCCAGTGTGTATCCCTCTATGTGTATGTCTCTCTCCCTCGTTTTATTTAAAAATTTATCTCTTTCACTCTCTATGTCTGTTTACTTGACTCTCTCTATCTGTCTCTCTGTGTGTATATGTGTGTGCGCACGTATGGTTTTGCAGGCAGTTCTGTGATTCTACAAGAATTTGGACAGTTTATGCTAATATTAATTGAGAAGAACGAAGAAAACGGCGACTTTCTTTTCATGTTATTTAGCAGAAAACGGTCGTACACTTGTTTATTGATTCTTCTTAATGGGTATTACTCATGATATCAATAAGAGGAAGGATGAAGGTATACGAAAAAAAAAAAAAAAATAGAATTCACACAGATACTACACACATGCACACAGAGAGAAGGAGACACAGAGACAGAAATACACACATGGAGGGAGAGGTACAAAGATGTGAGACAAGCACATTGAAAGAGAGGAGATAAAAAAGTGGGATAGACGTGAAATAGGGATGAACGGAAAAAGGAAACTTAAACAAATGCCGTAAATGGAAAGCAACAACAGAATCATGAGATTGAAAAAATAATCATGAAGTGTGTGTGTGTGTGTATGCCAAATAAGATGTGGATGGACTTCTCTAAAAGGAATCAAGGAGTTCTGAGAGAGGCGCAGATAAGTCAAGAAGATAAAGGAATGAATACGAAACAAAACAAATAAAAGAAGCAAAAAAAAAAAGAAAAACAGAAATCAAAACGAAAAAAAAAAGAAGGATAACGTGCAAGTGAAAGAAAAGAAATTCTGATAGAGAACTTACTTTCCCCCCTGTTCGTTATTTCATAATCAATAAAGAAAAAAAGCGCCCTAATATTACTTTTTTAAACACAGACGCAGGCAGAGTAAAAGGAAAAAAAAAGAACGAAAAAAAAAAAAGAAAACAGGAAATCTCTCCCCTTTTGTTTTGCTTACCCTCTGACACACCCATGTCTTTTATTGCACGCACGTGTAATGGATGTATGGGGGGTGTATACATATGTCTGTGATTTCTATTTACTTTGTGTCTGTGAGGATATGTTGTAAAAATTCTATTTGAGTCCATAACTGTATGTATTAATGGTACTCTTTCTTTTTTTTTCTCTCTTAAAAAAAAAAAAAATATTCTGATGTCAAGCAGTATATCTATATATAGATATAGATATATATATATCGATAGCTAAATAAACAAGTATAATCCCATTAAAAATGTGCGAACCAGTGAATAAAGTTGTTCTCCGGGTTCCCGCTACGACCGCAAACTTGGGTCCCTCATATGATGTACTTGGTATGGCTCTATCTATCTTTATGGAGGTGACGGTGGAGCGGGCTGAGGAGTTTTCAGTTCACTTTGAGGGTCAAGGAAGTGAATACATTCGCACTGATGATGAAAATATGCTTGTAAAGATGTGCCGTCTTGCCTTTACAGATTACGCTCACAAAGAGATGCCACCCCTTAAATTTTCTATGAAAAGTGATATTCCATTCGGATGTGGGTGTGGTTCTTCCTCTGCAGCTGCTGTAGCGGGTTTTGTAGCTGGAATGAAACTCTGCGGTCTTACAATGGAGACCAAACAAAAGGAGTCGCTACTTCAAGTGATTGCCAAATGTGAAGGTCATCCAGACAATGCGGCTGCCGCACTTTATGGTGGAATACAGTTGGGATATAAAGATAAAAATGGTGACTTTTGGACATATCGTGTCCCCACTCCACCCTCTCTCTTTGTTGTATTGTTTATTCCGAAAGCAAAAATGAAGGCAGATACACATGCAACACGTGGTCTAGTTGCTGATACTGTACCACTTGAGGATGCAGTGTATAATATTTCTCGAGCTTCTATTCTTATTTTGGCACTGTGTACTGGTGAACTTCGTCTACTAAAATCTTGCGATGATAAATTTCATCAAAAACAACGGGCTGATGCTCTTTTTCCACATTTTTTCCCCTGTGTTGATGCTGCTATGGCTGCTGGCGCTCACTATGCTTTCCTTTCTGGTGCTGGGCCTACAGTGTGTGCTTTTGTTGGCGGTCGTCGCGGTGATCCTCTCATTTTACCGCATGATGAACGAAGTGCTGAGTCCGTTGCTGAAGCTATGCTAGCAGCTGGAAGATCTGTTGGTGTCGAGGGTCGCGCCGTGATCACACATCCTTCAGATCAAGGGGTACATTTCGTCGGTGTAAAATCCGTCCGTCCTGATTGTGATTATATATCAGTCTGAAAAAGGCAAATATCAAAAAAAAAAAAGGAAAACAGTGAAGAAAGATATTGGTTTTCTTCCGTTTTATGCTATGCAAAGCTTAGAGTCGTCCCCCCCCCTTTTTTTTTTTTTTGGCAAATGTCTTTTTTTTTCTTCTTTTTTTTTTGACCTTTTTTTTTCTTGCTAGCGTGTGCATTCATTATTTCTTGCTCAGTATATATTGCTGTATATGTCGTATGTTTATCTCTGTGTGTGTATTTTTTCTTTATCTAACGAGAACTATACCTGGGGTGTGTAGGTATTTGTGGTTCATGACGATGTAGTCTGGTTTGTCGTTGCTTATCCTTCTCTCCCCTCCCCCTTATTTAAAAAATTCTTTTTTTTTTTTCTTTTTCTTGCGTCGCCCACTCAGTGAGTTCCTACACCAAAAGGAAGGAGTACGAACTATGATGGATATCGTGACGCGGCAAACAAGCCCTTGCCGCGGAGAAGCCAAACACAGCCACTCCCATGCTGTGCCGAAGCCCCAGTCCAGCAAGACGGTGGGAGTACTGGAGGGACGTGTGAGGGCGTTGCAGCAACAACTGGACTGGATGTCGCGGGAGCGCGAGGAGCATCTTGACCAGCTGGAGGAGAGAGAACGGCTCGCCGCGGCTGCCCACGCGGAGACCACACAACTGCGAGAGGCCCTCCGGCTGCAACACGCGGAGACAGCCGAGTTACGTCAAGTCGCACACAGCGAAGCGCTTCGAGTGGTGAAGCGCGAGTGGCATACAAAGTTTGAAGCGCTAGCTAGGAGTAACGCCGGACTTCTTCACGAAGTACAACTACGAGACAAACACATTAGGGTTCTTGAAGACAAGGTACGTACCTTTGAAAAAAAAGGTGATAATACTGATAAGAAATGTGATGATAATTTTATTGTACTTACTGCAGAACTTTTGCAACGTGAAAAACTTATGGGTGAAAAGGATGCTTTGCTTCACGCATATGAGGTAAGGTTAGAAAAAGTTGAAAAAAGGATCCAAAGTCTTTTGGAGTCAAAATGTGAGACAGAGTCACTTCTTGCAGAAGTTATAAGAGAGAGAGACGCACTTGTGTTTGAAAATAAAAGACTGTCAACACAGAAGCAACAACTTCAAACTTACTTTGAGGGTTTTGTATCACATCGAGGTAGAATAGGTGAGTCTATGAAGTACCCCTACAGGGGGATCTATTCCAAAGATACAGATGACAATAAAATAGTTTCAAACTGTTCCATAAGAGAATATCAAAACTTGGTAACTCTTCTTTCAGGTCACTCTGTTGCTAATGAGAAGAGGTTGGTGGTTGGAAAAATGTTTTTTTGGTGGTTACTCTTTGCTTATCGCCGCAAAGCTTACCTTCTTCAAAAGAAGGAGCAACAATTGCTTTCCAGTGAAGCTACTGCAACCATGTTGGGAGAAGCTTTAGAAAAAGGTGAGGCGTGTGTACAATGGTCTAAAATGGCAGTTGCTGAAGCACACTTGGGGCGAGAAGCGGCAGAAAAGGCGTTGGATGAGAATAAGAAGCAACATGAGGAAGTAGAAGAACTATGGACTCAAAAAGAGGTTGAAATGTCTACTATAATTACTAATCTTGAAGATCAACTTTGTGGAGTTAGGCAACAATTGCATGAACTCAACAAGGTGCAAGGGAGGAAAAAACAAGAACAACAAGAGACTATCTTTCGGATGGATTATGAAGTAAGTAAAGACTCTCTCAATTTAACGCGACATTCTTGCACAAGTCGTAGACATTTAAAACAAAGAGAAATAAAAAGGTCTCATCCTGTGACTAATCGAGAAACGATGGATAAACTTCCTTCACAGGATGAAGCTGCTTCCAGTTCTGTAGAAGTTGAAACGGAAGAAGAAGAAGAAGAAATACAGAGTGAAGAAAGTAAGGACGAAGTAAAGATGAATGCGGAAGCTTTATCAGATGCCATTGATAGTTTTTCTACCCTTCAAGATGGATCAGAAGCAGCTTCTATTATTGGAACACTTCTCTCACTACATCGTCAGGAGGTGGAAACGTGGCGTGGCAAGACCTTGGTGGCACAGAAGCAGGCGGAGAAGGCAGAGGAAGAAAAGTATACCTTGTCAATGCATTTTCAACGATGTATTTTTCTGTATCTGCAGACATTAGAGGAAATGTATGCTAATGAGGTGTCACAAAGAGCAAACGATTTTCTAGAAACTTGTTTGGGGATACTTGGAGGAGAAAAGTCCTCAGATTCTGCCATACATCCTCCAACTCAGGGGGCGAATGAGTTTACTGAGTGGGAAAATAAAAAGCTCTTCATGATGAAGATCTGGAGTAAGTGGCGTCTCCAAGTTGAGACTTCGCGTAATGTCAAAGTAATGGAAAAAGCGATGCAAACTGTCAGTTCATTGATGGAGCAACACGAGCAGCTGAAGCTCATCACACAGCGTGCGATGCTACGTATAAAAGAACTTGAGGGATAAGGGGAGAGGTACATTGTGGCCCACAAATACAGCAAGGTGAGTTGTCTTTAATTATCGCAGTGTAGTCTCTAAACTCTGTCTGTTTATCTTTTTTTTTTTCCCTCTCTCTCTCTCTCTCTCGGCCTTTGTCTGCTTGAGAGCTCTCCCCGATATCGTTTTATCAAGTATTTCTATCGACCATTTTTTGTATTTATTTCATTGATTCTAATAATATATATTTAGCGTCGTAATGTGTTATGTTGTGATGTTTTTTTTTTTTTGTTTTCTGCCGTTATTTTCTTATTTGTTACTCTTCACGATGGTACTGACTGTGTTGTTTCTATACGCTGTCTATCCCTACTCCCATCAGTGCCATACACATTGGACAAGGTGGTGCACCGATACCTCTCTCTCTCTCTTTTTTTTTTTTTTTTTCTCTTCTCTTATTGGAGTTAATGGGGGAGACGGACAGGGCGGAGTATTGGCGGGCGAAGAAGGCGGCCCGGCGGGCGAGGCGGGCGGAGGCGCGGGCGGTCCGGCGGGAGGAGCAACGCCGCGAGTGGGACGCCCTCGACGAGGCGCAGCGGCAAGAGCGGCGGGACGCGGCCGCCAAAGTCCACGACATCCGTCGGGCTGCAGAGGCGGCCGCCCACGAGTTGCGGTTGAAACACTTAGCAGATGACACACTACCGGTAGTTGTATTCGATCTCAGCTTCGCGTGGTGTATGACAGAGGCAGACTGTCGCAGTACTGTATCGCAGGTGAAGTTCGCCTACAGTGCGCTGCGCCACCACAACTTTCCTCTGCGACCCGTTATCTCTTCCCTCGCCGGACCTGATCATACCGATACATTGCGCGGATTGTGTGACTTTGACGGCTTTCGGCGTTACCCACCGTCGCTGCATGATGATCACTGGTCCACTATTTACCCACCAGAGCGTGTGGTGTACCTTACAGCTGACACGGACGTAGTGCTGGAACGATTGGAACCTGGTGAAGTGTACATTGTCGGCGCCTTCGTTGACCACAACGCGCGAAAGTTCCTTACTCGTGATGCTGCAGTAAAACACGGCGTGCGTACGGCGCGTTTACCGTTACAAGAGTCTATTGAGGTAGGAAACCGCTGTAAGGTGCTTACGGTGAACCACGTGGTGGAAGTACTCTGTCGCTATGCCGTTAGTGGTGACTGGAAAAGTGCTTTTGAAGTGTTGCCTACAAGACGCGTAAATGAGTCTCGAAAGAAGCGATTCCGTGTTTCATGCGAAGAAGGGAGTGTGAATGATCAAGACGAATACGATCATGTTAGTGATGATGGTGATGATGTTAATGACAGTGGAGTTGCCCATGATGGTGGTGACATTGTTTGTCATGGAAATAGTGATACTGCAAAAGAAAATCATGGTGATGCGAATAATAATGATAATAAAAAGGATATTGCGGCACAGCCTTTGTCAGGACCAGAAATGGGTCAGTGATAACCATACATTATTTGATTTCGCCAGTAATGAATTTACAACCTCAATGTTTTCTGTATTTGTTTAGATGTCCCTACAGGAATTTTTTTTTTTTTTTTTTTTAATAAGAATGGATGAGTCTTAATTTATCCCATGTTTTTTATTCTTCTTTTTTTTCCCCCTTTTTTCTTCTTATTCTTCTTCCTTTTCTAGTTTCTGCAAGAAATATACGATACACAAACGCAAGGCTACACTTGTGGTATTAGCGTGTTTTTGGTGTAAAATAATAAAGGACGAAAAAGACGTTTGAAGTGGGAAGTAGTAGAGTGTAATTTGCGAAAAAATGGCCGATCAAGTTGAAGCAGCAGGAGCCACAAAGACAGCAGCAGCAGGAAAGAGTGAGGAAGGTAAGGCGGCGGGACGCGAAGGAACGGTAAAGGCTCACAGTAAAAGCAAAGACGATGGACACGAAAATATTTCTCGTTGTCTTGTGTATTGCAGACTTCGCCCCAAAAATAAAACAGACTACAAGAATGGTGGTTACCAACTTGTTACTACAGAAAATACTCGTATTGTTTTGAAGGATGAGTGCAATTATAATTTTGATGGTGCGTTTGATGAAAATACTACCCAAGAGGAGATTTTTGAAACTGTAGCTGTGCCATGCATTAATCACGCATTTAATGGTTTTTGCTCCGCGTTAATGTGCTATGGCCAGACGGGTACTGGAAAATCTTTTACGATGTGTAATACTACTTCAGGACAAGAGGGAATTATTCCTCGTGCTGCCAAACTTATTTTTGAAAAAGTAAACTCAGACTCTCAGAGAAATTACGAAATTGTTGGACAATTTGTGCAAATATATCGTGACCATCTCGGAGATTTAATGGTGGGATCTGGTAAAGATCGAGTTGATATTCGTTTTGATGAAGTGGAGGGTGTAGAACTCACAGGGTGTACCTCTCATGTTCTGCATAGTGCGCAAGAGTTCATGCGGTTTTATCACAATGGTAATGAACGTCGTGTGGTGACTGCAACCGCTATGAATCCAGAGTCCAGTCGTGGACACACAGCACTTATTATACGCGTTATATCTGAACAAGCGGATGATCCTGCATCAGGGAAAGTAAAGGGTAAAATTACCTTTATTGATCTAGCAGGTTATGAAAGATTCAGTAAAACAGGTATTACAAATGACAACCCTATTATGAAGGATGAAGCAAAATGTATTAATGCGTCTTTACTTTCTCTTGGTCATGTTGTTTCAGCACTATCATCTGGTGGTCGTCATATTCCATGGCGAAATTCAAAACTCACACGAATTTTACAAGATTCAATTGGAGGTAGAAGTCGTACATCTATTATTCTTACTGTTGGACCAAGTAGCGATCATCTTCACGAAACAACAAACTCACTGCAGTTCGGTTTACGTGCTATGGCTGTAAAAGTGGTGGCAAGGCAATCTGTGTCTGTGGATTATGAAAAATTGGCCCGTAAACTTCAAACTTTATTGGATGAAAAAGATGAAAGAATTAATCTTCTTGAGGTTCAAATAGCTAGTCGTGAGGCTGAACGACAGGAATTAAAAGAAATGTATGAACGACGAAGGATGGAAGTTGATAAGAGGTTTGAAAGTGGTATGGCTCATCTTCAATCTATTGGAGCATCTGAAGAACAAGTTGAAAAGTTGCGTGAAGTTTACAGAGTGGAAGTGGAGAACCTTCAGGAACAACAGAATGAGGAAATTGAGTACCAAGAAGAAGCTCATTCAAAGGAAATTACGAAACTTATTCAAGAACAAGAACGTCAAGAGGCAAAACGACGAGCGGAGATGAAATTGGCTCAAGAACGTATTATTGAGGAATTTCAGAGCAAACTTGATAAAGCGCGTGAGGGAACGAATGAAGACCTTCTTAAGGCTTTACAAGAATTGGCTCAAAAAGATGCTCTTTTGGCAAGTCGAGCTAATGACACTGTCAGATTGCATGAACATATTGAAGTTCTTACAGAACAGATTAAAGAATTAGGTGGTGTTCCTGTTCAAGAAGCTGTATTCCCAGAAACTTTTCTTGATGTTGGACAGGTTGAAGAAATTCAGGAGAGACTGGAAGCTGAAATAAATCGGGAACATGCTAAGGCTGTGGAATTACGTGCTCAACTTGACCGACTTACTATTACATGTGCTGAACGTGTGGAGGAAATTAATAAACTTCAGGATGAAAATAAACAACTACGTGAATATCTTGCCAAAAATGGTTTAGAAGTAACTGATACAGATGAAATTACAGAATTTTTACGAACAAAACGATCGATGATGGTTGACAGTTCTGAAGTGGAGACACTTAGAGTCACCATGCAAGCCGATATTGATGAACTCAAGTCACGTAATGCGGCACTTGAACGAGAATTGGAAACCCTGAAATTTGAACGTTCACAAAATTTCATTCCACTCACAGCACGTATTCGCGGTACAGCACGGGGGACGGCACGTGGTACAGCACGCGGTCTTCCTCCATTATATCCAGGGTTAAATACAGGGCGAAGTACACAGGACTCACGACAGAACAATGCACGCTCTGACGAAACAGGGTCAAACTCAGTTTACTCTCAAGCGGATAATACACCAAGGGCGATAAGGCAACTCTCTGATCAATTGGCATTCAGCATGCGAGAGAAGAATGCTTTACAAGAACGTGTTCGTACGCTGGAAGCAGCAGTAGCATCAAGTGATGATGCACCGAAACCCTATGTACCTCCAATTAATTTGGGTATTTCTGGTGTGGTTTCTTCTTCTTCCACTCCAACTCCTGGAACAGGTAATATTGATGGTAAACCACAGGAAGCTACAGAAGAAACAGATATGGATGTACTACTAAAGGTGAAGGATGATGAAATTGATACCTTTTTGGAAACGATTGAGCGACAAGAATACCTTCTGACAAGTGCACGGTCTAATGATGAATTTTATCAAAGGGTATTAAGTGAACTCCATCAGCAAATGACAGCTGCAAATTTAGAAGTACCAGAACATAACATTATTCCCCCTCCAGTTGAATCTATTGCAATGGATGATTATATGTCAATATTACGAACAGTACGTGATGCAGAGCGAAGGTTAACGGGTATTATTTTGGGGCGTGAAGGTAATGACACCCCAGATGTAGAGAACATCCTTGATGAAAAGGATAAGGAATTAATGATGAAGGAAGAACTAATTGTTGAAAAGGCATCAAAAGCTCAGTATGCGGCAAAATTGTGTATTCGACTTAAAAATCAGATGGAAAGAGTGGGTGTCACTCCTTGTTGTCAGTTACCTGATTCTTATAAGGATTTAATTGCACAAGAACAAGATGAGCTGGAAGATCAATATGAAATGCAAAAGGATATGGAAGAACAGCTTCAGTTTGCAGCAGAGGAAAAGGCTCGTTTGACAAACACGCTTGAATCCTTAAACAAAGAACGTGAACGACAAGCTGCTGTATTACGTTCCGCAGAGGCGAGATGCAGGAACGCAGAGATGAAAGAACTTTGTGCCTCAGAAACTGTGCAACGAATTACAAGAGAGAAAAGTCAGAAAGAGAGGCATTTGGAAGAGGCATTGCGTTTGCTAACACGGGAACTGATGGATCTTCAAGCCAAACTGGCGAGAGCAGAAGAAATAGAACGTGTTGGACCAATAGGCTCTCTGCTTAAAAGGTTTCAGTTTCGGAGGTAGACTTGTTCTTGATGATAACCACCCTTTCCTTTTCTTTTTTACTTAACTGATTCGCAAGATGTAGAAACCATTTTTCTATTTCTTCCCTCCTTCAGCAAAGGGTTACCTCTTTTATTATTATTATTATTATTATTATTATTATTATTATTATTATTATTGCTGCTCCTTTTTCTTCCCAAGAAAAAAATCGGAGAGGAATTGAGTATTCCCTTACTTTTTTTTTCCAATCTTGAAAGATACTTCTTTGTGATGTCTTTTATTGTTGTCGTCATGTTTTTTTTTTCTTTTTCTTACTTTTTTTTGCTTATGGGAACTGCAGTTTCTCTCAGTTCGAACAGTTGGCTCTATGAAGTATGTATCCTTCTAGTATGTTTCTTTTTTTCTTGTATATGCGTGGATAAATGTATGTGTGTATATACGTGCTTGAGCCTTTCCGGCAACATTTCATTGCATGGACCGAGTTAGTTGGTTACTGTATCCTTTTACTTTTTCTCTTTTTATTGATCTCTTTAGAAATTTATCACCGTATGTAATTGTATTATATTGGGTAATATATATTTCTTCTCTCTTTTGAACTTGTTTTTTTTTTCCTGATGGTGATAGGTTGTACAAAGACCACCTCCTTGAAGGAAGAAGGGGGATTTCTCATTTAAATAAAAGAGTAGGCGTTTAAGAAAAAAAAAAAAATAATAATAAATAAATAAAAAAGACTAGATTGTGGGGGGTGGGTGGGTGGAGTAGAAGTAATTATTATGAGTGAAATAAATCGACGACGTTATAGTTATTTCATCGTATTGATTATTCTTTTGTGTCTTTCAACGCATGCGTTTGGAGCACAAGTGCGTTTTGGGGGTAGTGTATATAGTGGCCTTACAGAAGAGATAATTCGTGAGGGTGGCGCAACATTTGGGATTCAGGCAGTAACTCCTGTATTTGAGGGTTTTAATGAGTCTTATCTAAGAAATCAATTTTTTAGAATTCTCAGTGAAGGCCATATATTTGAGATTAATGGAACAAGGCGAGTTGTACATATGGAGAGTAACCCATGGATACAGCAACTTCCAGAAATAATTGACAATGGTCAAATAGAGGTACTGGATAATGGCCGATCTGCGCGTTTTACATTTTCCCCCTACCCACAGTTTGTTGTTAAAGATATGGTTATCATTGTGCCATGTATACCTATCTCCATGATACAATATAGCTCAAGAAAAAAAGAAATCAAAAGTGATCAAAACTGTATGGTAGGTCCACCATTTCTTCTTACAGCCAAACCAATAATTCAGATATCCAACATGGAAGAGAAACAAAATGATTCTCCTCATTATGTTACTGGAGATATTATTGAAATACCTTTTACAGAAGATAAGAGTTATTTTTTTTCTTCAAAAGTAAAAGTAATGGAGGGTTGGGGATGTTTTAATACACATGGAGCGGTAACTAGTGAGAATGATTGGGATACTGGTAAAGGTTTGTTTCATTTTGTCCCTCTTCGGGGTGGAATGGTTACAATATGTTACTTACCTTTTCCAGAAGTATTACCATATTTGATGTTAAAAGTTGGAAAATCCCTAGATATCGCTGGACCCGAAGGTATTTCAACAGAACCTCCACAAATTCGTTCTGGTATGGAGTTTACAGGGACTGTATATGGTACAAATTTAACAGATCGTGATATTCTTATTATTACAGAAGAGTTATGCGATGAATTTACATGGGAACATATTATTTTACCTGAATTTTCTCTCTCTAGTAGAACTCGTGCTATATTTATTGGAATACTAGAGCATGAGGGTATTTATCATGTTTGTTATCGTCATGAAGGTTCTTCAAGATTTGTGAAGGTATCGTCTTTATTGGTTGAATTAGCTAATAATACTGTTATTCTAACAGAGTCTAAAAATGTTTATTTTAGAGGATATGCTGATATTGTTTATCCTGTCACTATTGATCGTTTACAAGTGAAACATTTGGGAAGACTAGTACTCAAACGTGATTCACTTAATGTGTCTTCATTTCTTTGGTCAGGAGGTAATATTGTGGGACAAGGTGCAATTAACTGCATGGGATCTTCAACCATTACATCTCACAATTATGAACCTCGTACAATCTCTTTTTTTCTACGTAACTATGGTGACATGATGATTGATGTTCACAAACTTAGTTTAGAAGGTGATGGAGTTATTCACAACTATGGAAACCTCACCATTACTGTGTTATCTTTGGGAGGTGAAGGAGTTGGCAGTATTCATTCTAGGAATAGAAATAATGTTATAGTAAATCAAGGTGGTATTATTCGAATAGTTGTGTTAGACAAGTTACAAACCCTTCTCTGTCAGACACGTATTCAAAATAAAGAAGGAACTCTTATTATTTCAGGTAAGGTTAATATCACAGAATTATCAACAGGAGAAAAGGGACGTTTGGTATTGCGTAGTAATGCTCTAGTAAGGGCATCTGATGCACGATTTAAGGGATCAGTGGTGATGAAAAATAACTCTGAGTTAACTATTCTTGAAGATTGCGCTTTTGTATCAACCACTGTAAAAGGTAATAATAGTCATATTACTATTACAGGTGAGTCTGTGATTTTTGATTCTCTTAAAGTTTCAGGAAACGTTACCGTTGATATTTTTGGTCAAGAATTGGATAATAAAAATGTGATTGCCACACTATATGGATTAAATTACTTTGATAAGGAAACACATTTCAATATGCGACGTACTCATTTTATTCCCAGTACAGGATCGGTTCAACTTGTTTCTGATGGAGTTTTGACCGCTGAGTTTGATACAGTTGACTTCTCTGGCGACACGCTCATCGGGATTGGCCATCTTGCGGTGATGTACGGCCGCAGCAGCCCGCAGCTCCCCGTCGACCGCGACCAGAGTTCCCGCGTCCGCTTCACCGTCTCGCCGAACGCGACGCTTGTGGCGATGGACACGTCGCCGCCGACGCCAACGTCCCTGCCGGCGGGGCCCGAAGTCGACTGCGCCGCCCGCTTCACTTTTCTCGACGCCCTCGACCACGCGGGGCGGCTGCTGCTGCACGGCTGCCTCGACCTCCCGCGCGGGGGCGCCGTGTCGGGGAGCGTCGAGCCCCTCCGCGGCGCGGACGGACGGGCGGCGGGGATCGTCGTGGGCGGCGCGCTGCGGCTGCTGGACGGCGCCCGCATCGCCCTCGACAATATCGTCCTCCGCAGCGCGGACGTGCAGGGGGCCGGCGACGTGCTACTCGCAGCGCAGCAGGTGGACATTGATCGCACCTCGCGACTTGCACTGCATGAGGGATTCACACTTAACGCCAATGTCACGCGCGTGAACGGGATGCTGGATGCGAATGTCCGCGGTGTGGAGGTGCGAGGGCAGGTGGATATTCGCTCAGGGGCAGCGCTGCGACTATTCGATGTGGACCAACCATCGACAACAGTGGCGTTGTGTGCCGCGGCGTTTAGGACAAGTGGTGGGGTGTGGTGGACACAAGATTCACACGTAGAATGTCATGCAAAGAGGCTTGAAGAGGTAGAGCAAGAGAGACGTTTAGGTGCAGATGCAGTATCTGCATCAGGGGCTATGATGCTGGTGTCACGTCACTCCCCACATAGTCAAAAAGAAAATGAAACCTTACATCGTATTTTCCCCATCCTCGCGTATAATTTTTATTGTACAGATGAAGACGTGCACACCTATACAGAAAAATTTTTTTTAATGCAACATTTCATGGGTAGTGTACCATATGATCCTCCACCAAATATACCAACCTTACGTAATATTATTATCGCTATTATTGTGATTCTCTCGTGTGGGTTTTTATCAATCCACCTCATGTTGAGATTGTTTAAAATGACATGGAGAGAATGGTTAATAGATCTCAAAAAAGAACCACCTCTGCGACTTATCTTGTATCGAGCAGAATTTACATCACAATTTTCAAATTATATGGTACTAGCTTCATTGTTGTTTAATGCAATGCAATTACCTGGTGCTTCCTTCCATCCACTTACTCCGGTACCGCTTGGATTCATGACAGCACTTGGTTTGCGTAGTATGCATTTGCTTATGCCTCATCAAAATTTTCGATCTTATATTCAACTAAGTTTTGTTAGTTACTGTCTTATTTGTTGGGGTTTTTTTGTATTCCCAGTTTTCCTTCTGTCTCGACATGATAATTCCCTACGTTTATCTTATAGAAGGATTTATCCATTGTTACGTGCGTTTTCTAAAATACATTACATAGTGCGTCTTTTAACATTTGTTTTTATGATTCCTATTTCTTCAATGATCATGGATCTTGTCGCTTGCAATACAATTCTTTATGACTTACCCACCTGTGAACCTTTTCGTGGAAACCTGCTTGCACCTTGTAGCGCTCTGATTGTGGTATTATTTTTGTTACCCTTGGAGAGAGTTTCGGGAATGAAACTCTTGCGATGTGACTTAAACCTTAAATTCTCTGTTTTATTGATTGTGCGTGTGGGAATGGTAATTGAGGTCGCTATGTGGAAGGTTTTCTACCAACATCCTTTTTTATTGTCATCAAGCAACTTGTTTTTCCATGGTTCCCGGATTCTGCTTTACTTTTACACTACGCCAACGGCCTATATAAATATTAATAGGCTATTATTCCTTCTTTCTGTAGTAGTGTTTATGTCAACTCTCTCTATATGGATTCATCAGGTTCGTGTTTACTTTAGACTCTGTTATACATGTCGCGATGGCGAAATGTATTTTTTAACTATATTCTTTTCTGCAGCTATAACAATCATTATTGGCATCTGGGTTTACGTAATTTCTCCTGGAACGGAGAATAACAGCAGTAATGATCCTTCTATAGATGCTATTAATAGTTGTATTGAACAAATTCGATGCCGTATTGAGGACTTAAAATGTGAATTACTAGCTTGTGCATCTGTTGAGGAGCGAGAAGATGTATTGAATGCTGGTCTACGTTTACGTACTGAGTTAATGGAAAAAGAAGAAAAATATCGTTATGAGAAGTACCGCTATCTGCTTGATTTCTGTTATCCCAAACGTATATTTCTCATCTCTGACAAAAAATCAGTAAATGCTCTGAAACATGTCCGTCGACATTCCGGTATAGATTTGAGTATGCTCGTCTCACCATTGACGTTAAATTCTCCTACTTCATCTCTGAATGACTCTGATGATGATATAGTGGGTATAAGTGAAGAGGATTTAGAATCTTTCCGTTGTGGTCCTGCTCTTGGTTCAGGTAGCTATGGTACAGTGCATCTCGGTATCTTGAGTTGTGGAAAACTTGTGGCTGTCAAGTATGTGAGTATTCAAAATCCTTGTAGTGATGCTCTTTTACAAGCCAGGGTGGAAGTGAATATGCTTAAAAAATATTGTCACCCAAACATCATTCGTTATTATGGATGTCATACTGCACATGGTTATATGATGATATTTATGGAATTTGCAGTAGCAGGTAGTTTAACTTCCATCGCAAAAAAATTTGAAGGATTAAATGAATCTGTAATTTGCCTTTATACATATCAAATACTGTTAGGTCTTCGTTATTTGCATTCGAAGGGTGTGGTTCATCGAGATATCAAGGGTGAAAATATTCTTGTGAATGGTTTTGGAGTGGTGAAGCTAGCTGATTTTGGATCCAGCAAAGTGTTGGCAGGTATTACGAATCGAAGCCACGCCGGTTGTGAGACCCTTGTGGGATCTCCCTTCTGGATGGCGCCAGAAGTTATTCGTAATGAACCGTATGGAACGAAAGCAGATATATGGTCTGTTGGTTGTACAGTAGTGGAGATGCTTAATGGTGGACTTCCTCCATGGCGGGAAGAGTTTGAAAACGTTTACTCAGCAATGTATTACGTGGGATCAACTGATAGCATTCCAAGTATTCCAGAGGATACATCTGAATGTTGCCGTGATTTTTTAAAGTTATGTTTTCAGCGGGATACAACGAAGCGACCATCATCAGATGAGCTTTTGAAACATCCATGGCTCTCTTATATTGACCAGAGTGCAAAGTTACACCCTCAATCCCATTGGAGTTATTCTTCCAAAGGAGACTAAGAGAACAACAACAACAACAACAACACACCGAAAAAAAAAAAAAAAACACTTCGATATTGCTTTACATTTGTTTCGCGTATTGTATTAAATAACAAAAGAAAAAAAAAATACGAAAATAAGGTGAGAAAAAGAATCAACAATAATCTTTTTTTCTTTTTTTTTTTTTACGCCAATAAGTTTCAATAGAACTATTGGCGTATACAAGTAATAAGAAGCCAAAGTGAAGTAAAAGAATAGGTTTGGAGCAGAATAACCGATTTTTGTGTTGAGCGTGATTTTTATTTTATTTTATTTTTTTTATCGGCTTATATATAGCACTACCTATTGGTTGGTAACTAGGTCAATTAAACCTAGAGGGCTGGTTTATGCCTCCTCCTTCATACCAACTCCGTGGGTAACGTGTTTGATTCGTGTTCAATTAAATATCGCTGTAGAAATACAGACACCTTAAACATTAATAAGGGTGAGAGGCAAAGAAAAAAAAAAAAAAAAATTGTGTGGTTTGCCTTACCCTCTTGATAGCGGGAACAGTTACGAAAAAGAAAAAATTATTTGCAGTTTGTACATCTACCGGTAGTGGCAGAAGTGGTTGATATCACTGGTAAAATAGAAGAAAGATGAAGAAAAAAGAACAACAAATACTTTCTTCTTCTTTTAATTCCTTGCTTTTTTTTTTTTGGTTTCTACGTAAAGCGTGGGAAGGTGTTCACCTGAGTGTATTTTTTTCTTTGAGGGGGCGTGACTAACTAACCACGCCAGTGAAAGCTAGTGAATAATAAACACAATAATAATAATAATAATAATAATAATAATAATAATAATAATAATAATAATAACGACACCGACACCATTAAAGCGACTAAGGCAGGGAAGAAAAGGATCGATCGAAATAACAATATTATAAGTCAAAGAAAGTAATAGGAACTGCTGAGGTACAAAAGATCAATACGATAGGGAATGGAATGTGAGTTTATGTGTGATGATGGTGTTTCTCGCAAACTTAACATCACCGCTGAGGCAACGGCTCCATTTGGCTGCGTTTACCAGAGCCGACTGCAGACCCCAAAGGGTGAGGGGGTTGTCCTAGGTGTATATGCGGGAAAATTATATGCCCTCCTTGATGATAATGTATCGGCGTTAGTAGCTACAGCGTTTACTAAAAAAGACTTTGATGATGGTAACGTGATGATACTTCCGGATGTTATTCCTGTGGTGGATCGTTTTGCTTCCCATCGTGTCAAGCATGACGTATTTTGTGGACGCAGTGTCTGTATCGTAACACAAGATCATAACGGTCCGTGCCCAGTGATAGCGGCAGCTAATGCCCTCGCTCTATTGGGACGTGTTGATATTTGCCCAAGTGAAACCCGATGGATTGAATCTGAACAACTACGTCACATTATCCTTACATACATCACATCAAATAAGCCAGAGGTACCGAAGATTATGTGTCCCACAACTCGAGTTGTGGGTGGAACTGAAGTAGCGACAATAGCAGTTCTTTTGCAGGAACGACTTGATGAAGTTAGGGCAAAGTTGTCTAAGGGAAATGAGGGAAAAGAATTTTTAGAACGTCTTTATCATGGAATGAATATTAGTCCTATATTTTCTTCTATAGATGGTTTTGATGCCGAAGAAGACGTACTTTTATTCGCACTTGCAGGGTTACGACTTGTTCATGGTTGGTTGATTCCACCAGATAGTAAATATGCTGCACTACGTGAAATGTCTTTTAATGAGGTTAGTCTTCTTGCTATTAACAAAGAAAATGAATTATCATCTATTGCAAATGAATTTCTTGAGAATACAAAGTCTCAGTTAACAGAGGAAGGACTCAAAGCACTTCAAGAAAACCTTTCTGAAGAAGAAGTTGTAGTTCTCTTTTGGAACAATCACTTTTCAACTGCTGTAAAACTTGGTGGAAGATTTTTACTATTGTTATCAGATGAAACCTACGCAGATAAGTCTTCCATATTTTTTGAGGCAATTGAGGATGTTCATGGTGCAGCTACTTTTACAGATGGTAATGGCGTTAATACTGATGTTTTTCTTTTGGCCGTTCAATCTCGTACAGGGAACGAATTTACTACAGAAGCGGTTACCGCTGCTCGGGCTAAATTGAATGAAAGAGATGGTGTTGACCCGAGTCCAGATGAGGTTGTTTGTTTCCTACGAGATGGAAAAGAAAAAGGAAAAAGTGAAATTAATAACTCTAATGAGAAGGATAAATGGCCGTCTTGGGTTATTGAGGGCGCAACTGTGATTTCAGAAATGGGTTTTGACATATCGTTTACCGATGCATGTGAGCTTCTTCAGAAACGTGGAAGTGTGAGTGCTGCGGTGAACAGCCTTTGTTAAGAGTTAGGAGGGTTGTAGATATAGTCAGTAGGATATCATAAACCTTTCTTTAGCTCTGTTAATACCTATGCAAATGTATAGTCTCAAGTTTGTCTTGTTTTGTATATTTACGGACCCTCATTTGGTACGGCCTATACAATTTCTCATTGAATTACATATTATTATTACTATTATTATTATTATTACTGTTATTTTGTTTTTTTTTTTCCTTCACTCTGACTCTCACAACAGGAATATCTATATATATATATAGGGTTGTATCTGTATCTGTGATGACATCTCTACAGGTGTGTGACAGGGAGGGAGAGATAGAAGTATATATTAAGTGAAAAAGTGTGTATGTGTATGTATGTGTGTGTGTGTGTGTCTGTCACTACCGTTGTTTTCATCATGGTTCTTTTTGTTGTTGATTGTATTTTTTTTTTTTTTTTTTGGTCTTTTTTCATTTCTTTGCATTCTTTTTTTTTTTATGTTTTTTTTTCTTTTCCTCAATTCCTTTTTTTTTTTTTTACTGTCTCTTTCTTTTTTTTCTTTCTTTCCTCCCCTGCAGGTTTCTGTTCTTTTTTTTACGTGTTCGCCCGAAGAGGTTCCCTTCTGCTTTTTGTGTCTGCGCTGCGATGGGCTTCGATCTGCCGGAGATTTACGTGAACGCGCCCTTCTCGTGGGGCCCGCCGGCGCGGGAGATGACCGTCGACGGGGTGCCGGTGCGGCTCTACCAGAAGACCGACCCCCTCCCCCCAAGCGACTGGCTGGAGGTCATGGCTGCCCGCGAGGAACGCGCCCGGGAGGCCCGCCAGTTCACTGTCGTCAAGGACGAAAACCGAGTGAAGGCTCTGCGCAACGTACACGCGAAGGAACGTCGCAACTTTGGACCCGAACGGCGATTCACCAAGCGACCACAAAACCCACGCAACAACTTTACCAAGAAAACAAAGCGCAATCTTACGCTGCTTCCCGACACTATACGAGTACCAACAGATGTGCGTATCCTCGCAGAGTTTACGCAAGCTGAGTTGGCAAAGATGCAGAATCTGCAAGATGTTCCAACCGTTGCAGATATCTCTATTCATAATCGTCCACCTATTTATAATAACAATATGGATACTGCAAGTTGTAAAGCTTCAATTCGACTTGATGAGGAAAGTGCAGCTCGACAAGAATTTGTTCGTTCAAATACCCTCGAGGATACGGTATTCCGTGATATTCTCAAGAAGGAGACACATGGTACCCATCCTATTATTGTAACAACAGATGAGGTTCTCGCTCTTATAATGACATGCAGCCGTAGTGTTCACCCATGGCATGTTGAATTCTTCCGTTATGGCCGTATAGTTTTTATCACAAAAGCGGAGAATAGTAATATTGAAATGCAGTGGGTGGGTGAGACAGCAGATTCTTCACGTCGTCCTACTGAGAATGACCCAATTGAATCAGAGCGTATCACATCACTTGGTGTAGAGTCCACAAAGGCAAATAACGCATTTGTTGCTCAAGCATGCACCAAATCTCGTTATCAGATGAAATGTGAAAAGAATCCATTCCCCAATACCCAACCACGTATGTACCGCTATCGTCGCTATGTTATGCACGGTGATTCAGAAGATCGATATGATTTACTTGTTCGTTGTGAAGTTGATGCTGTACAGAATGATAAGTATCTTCGTCTCTTTGGTCTTTTGGAGCAATGCACAGATGGTGTAAGCAGTGAGTGGCGTAAGACGCTAGACGCTCAAGGTGCGAAGTGGACTTCTGATGAGTATCGCAGAAACGCTCAGAAGATGGCACGATGGGTTTCCCTCTGTCATTTGTCTGGTGCATTAATGAAAATTGGTTTTGTTTCTCGTTGTCTTAAGAGTAACGGTACATTGGATCCCACAAAGCATGAAGTGTTGGCCACCCATACAAAAGACCCTGGTCCTCTCGCAGCACAATTGGGCATCAAAATTGCGAACATGTGGGCTATTGCCGACGCCATCATTTTGTCGTTCTTGAAGCAACAGGAATTTAAGGATGCAGAACTTATCAAGAAGAGTGGTGAAAACTCAATTCTGCTGATTGGACATACGGGCGATGATGATGATGACGATGACGATGATGGTGACGACGACGACGACGATGATGACGATGATGAGGATGACGAGTAGTGAAGGCAACATAACAGCATTAAGGAAACCTAACTGTGTTGCAGCGCGGGTATGAGAAATGAGAGAAATAATATAATAAATATCATCTAAGAAAATGAATTATGAACAACTGTGTCTCTCTCTATACATATATAGCTGTGTGTCTCTTTTGACATGGACGGTGATACCGTTATTGATTTTTATTTGTTTCTTTAAGGTTCCTTGTTTGAATGCTTTTCTTTTCTTCCTTTTCTCTTTTTTTTTTTTGCGTTTATTATATGACCTTAAAAAAAATTATTTTTTATTATTTATTTTTAAATCTTGTTCTTGTCTATGGGGATTGGGATAACAAATTTCTCGTTATGTATATAGGAAAATATGAGCCTTAAACCTCTTTCAGGGAAAGAAAGAACGGTCTACTTCTTTGGTATGGCTGGGCTTATAATTTTCATGGGCATCACTGCAGGGCTACAGGTAGCACTGTTTTCAATCGACCAGTTACTTTTGCGTATTCTTTCGAGAACGGGATCATCAGAGCAACAACAACAAAAAGCCTCTGCACTTTTGCGTGTACTAGGACTAGGTCATTGGACACTTGTTGCCTTGTTAGTATCGAATGCATCAGCGATGACAGGATTACCTATTCTACTTGAAAATGTCTTTGATGAACTAACTGCACTTCTCGTTTCTATCTCAGTAGTTTTGATTATTGGAGATGTTATTCCTCTCTCAGTTTTTGTTCGTTGGCCGATGCAAGTATGTTCCTTCTTTCTTCCATTAATGTGGGTTATTAATGTCGTTACAGCTCCTGTGAGTTACCCTGTTGGAAAGTTGTTAGATATGTTCTTAGGACACAAGGAAGAACATCTACAACGTGATGAGTTAGTTTCAATTATAGTGTTACAAAATGAGGAGCAAACACTTTTGCGAGAATCGGAGGTAAAGATGGTGCAAGGCGCATTGAGACTCTCTAGTTTACGAGTAAAGGATTGTATTGTCACTACAGAAGATAAGGCATTTATGCTTTCCTCACAAACTCTACTAAATGAAGAGACAATTGAAAATATTCTCCTTCAAGGATATAGCCGCGTACCAGTGTACTTTAATGACAACAAGCGACACATCCTTGGAACTCTAATAGTGGACTCCATAGTGAAATTGTGTTTTACAAAACCACATAAACCACCTCGTGTGGGTGAGTTGCCTCTTTCAGAAGTTCTGAGATTGTGCATAAATACCACACTCTATGAGTCTTATCTTGCATTTAAGGAAGGTTCATACAATATGGCTGTAGTGTACGATACCTGTGGTGTAATGTGTGGACTGTGGACACTTACTGATCTGCTTGGTACAATGTACAACACTTCCTCAACAGAAGAAGAGACTTTTAAGCAGGAACGCATGATTGAATTATTAAAAAATATAAAAGTTTTGAACGCGTCAAAGCGAAAGTTAGTGCCTTCAGTAACTAATGCCACAGAAAAAGAGGGTTTATAATACATATGGGGCAGGAGGTACATTTCTGCATATTTCTGCGTCTAGAAGGAAGTTTAAAAATGAAAACAGTATCAGGAAAGTAAAAAAAATAGCCTTAGCATACCTTGCACTTGTTTTGATAGATCTTTCTTCTATTTTTCTTATTACCTTTAAATCTTACCTTACGACTTATTTTGTTTTCACTTCTAACATTTTTATTGTCGTTTTTTTTTTTTTTCTTTTCCCTGTTTTTAAACTTGCTGTTTTCCTCAACGAAGAGAGAAAAAAACCCACAAAGCCATCTTGTGCGAACGCGCTCCTTTTTTCCGCCCTCTCTCTCTATATATATATATATTCTTTTTTTCCCCTTATTCTTTGCGGGTAATAACAACAAGACGTAATACGATAACAGGAGGAAGGAGTGGAAAAATGGGAAGAGAAAGGGAAACTCAGTGCGGGAATACAGACACCTGTGATAGGTGTATCCCCTCTTAAAAAGAAGGATAAGAGATAATATTCTCTTAGAGAAGAATAATATCGTTGTTTTTGTTATTATTATTAATTATGTACTTTATGTATGGGAAAAAAGCATTTTTATCGAGCGTTGGGGTTGCTTTGTGGTTTTACAAAATATAAATACAAATCGAAATACCAATAAGATGAGAAGGAAAGCTTTCATTTATTTTCGTGTTTTTTCACCCCAACGGGAATTTTTTTTTTGTGATTATTTGAATTCTCTATGCTTTCCTATTTTCTCCCTCTTTTTTTTTTCCTCCTTTGATTTCTTTCTTACCTCTGCAGAAAAGAAGTTAGGGAGAAAGCATAAAACAAACAGAGAGCTCGGGTGGTGACGGCAATAATAGTGATAGGAAGGAGGAAGGGAAAAGAAAAAAAAAAAAAAAAAACGGAGGAAGTGTGACAATAATAACAGATTAAAAAAAAAAAAAATGCAGGAAAACAATATCCATGCATCCTACCCATATAGTATCATTGTCCATCATGGAAAGCAGATTGTCTTTCTTGCCCTACCGCCAAAAGCCACATGGGTTGAGGCACGCCGCTCGTACGCAGCGTTGATGAATCTAGATCCCTCGCAAACAGTGCTCGCACCGTGGTTCGCCACAGCCACTAGAGAGTCTCCCCGTCTGCCTAAAGACGACGCCGTCATTGAATGGCCAAAAAATGAATATGTGCATGTCACTGCTATAACAGGGACACCAGGCGGTGTATGGACATCAGTACCATCACAGTATAGACCTATTGAAGCAAGAAGGCGTGGTATTGAAACTATTCCATCAGCAGTATGCGAATATCTGAACGCCAAACAAGCCGTATCACCTTCGCGATAGGGTTCGTATTGAGTAGAAGAGAAGGATTGGGAAGCAGCTCTCTTTTTTTTTTTCTTTTGCTTCTTGTATTTCTTCCTGTATCACCTCATTTTTATTTTGTTTTTTCGTTATTATTATAATTTCAATTCTGTCGACGAGAAAACAAAATATATATATGAGTTGAAGATGACACTGAGAATTAAGTAACATCTGAAGTTCTTAGTTTTCGTTTTCAAGTTTTTTGCTTGTTAGTTGTTGTTTTTTTTGTTTGTGTGTGTGTTTACTGTAGTGCGGTGAGGTTTTTTTTTTTTTTTCTTTGTAAAAGTAACTTTTACTCTTTTTTTTGTGTTTTTTTTTTTTTGCCTTTGTTCATCTATCGTTGCTCTTTTTTTCTTTTCTTGTTCTGTTTCCTTACTTAACCTCATACTTTATCCACTTTTTACATGTAAGTGAGGTGATTGCTGTTTTCACACATACACACACACACACACACAGACAAACGATAAAATAAAGAGTAAAAATGGCATCCTCTTCCTCCAAGTACGCTGTACCCGAACTCACTCAAGATGATGTCCCGGGTGGTGCCTGTTGCGTGGATGAAACCACATTTGCCACACAGTTCCCTAGCTATCTTGAGAGCTATATTCGCAGTGTGTGGCCAGCAGTAGAAACCGTATTGGGGCAGCAGCAACTGGTGGGAAAGTTAGACCTGATGGAAGGATCTATGACAGTGGCAACCACACGACGAACCTGGGATCCTTATGCTATTGTAAAGGCCCGTGATTTTATTCGATTACTCGCGAGAAATGTTCCTCTCGCACAGGCACAGAAGATATTTCAAACGGAAATTACCTGTGATATTATTCCTATTTCAATGAAGGGTAGCAGTACGCGAAGATTTATTAAACGTCGTGACCGCCTTGTTGGACCAAAAGCACAGACACTGAAGGCGTTGGAGATTCTCACCGGTTGCTACGTTCTTGTACAGGGAAAAACCGTGGCTGTCATGGGCCCTGTAAAGGGATGCCAACAGGTTCGCAAAATCGTTGAGGACTGTATGAATAACATTCACCCGATTTACGGTTTGAAGCAGTTGCTCATCAAACGTGAGCTCGCAAAACGTGAAGACATGAAGCATGAAGACTGGAGTCGATTTATACCCGTTTACAAGAAGACCGTTCAAAACAAAGAAAAGGTCAAGGCTGTCAAGAAGATTAAGAAGGAACGACTACGTGCATCTATTAAGAAACAAACTGGTAAGGAGAGGTCCATCTTTCCGCCTGCACCACCAAAACGTAAGGAGGATATTGCTATGGAAAGTGGCAAAGCATTTTTGGTGGATCATCGTAGGCGTAAAAGAGACGATTACAAGGTTGAATAACACCCAATCTTTTTTTTTTTTTATGTTTTAGTTACAACGAGTAAAACGCACGAAAATGATGCAAATGGTGTATATAAGAACGAAAAAGGAAAAATAAAAGGAGAAAAAGAAAGAAAGAAAGAAAGAAAGAAGGCGAGTGAGATGAATGAAAGAAAGTATGGCTTTATTCTCTCTCTCTCTCTATCCAGAAACGCAAAAAAAAAAAAAAAAAAAAAAAACTTCTTGTTTGCTACTACTACTACTACTACTACTACTACTACTACTAATATAAGTTTTTTTTTTTTCCTTTTTTTCCTTTTGCGTTTACTCTTCTGCTGTTAACATTCATCTTGATATTCTTGGTATTATTGGTGTCTTTCTATCTTGCATAGCTGCCGTGTATAATAGGATACTATGCAAGAAGCAATCAGAAAGATGAGATAAACAACAGAAAAAAATAGATATCAGGTAAGAATACACACGAGGTAAAGAAAAAGAAATAACAATAGAGAATCGTAGGAAAATTGAAGTAGAACGTATAAAGGCACTCTTTCTTAAGTGGAGAAATCTTTTTTTTTTTTTTCTTCTCGGTTTCTCTGCAGATAACCTTCACTGTTTACATCATTTTGTTTGATATCACGTTGAGTTTGTGTCTGTGCGTGTATGCCTTATTCCTTTTTTTTTATATATATGCGTTCTTTTCTATGCGTTTCACCTCTTCTGCCGTGATGGCGCGGTTGGAGGGTGGTGAAAGTAATTTCATTTTGTATCCCTTCTGTTTTTTAACTTGTTTGTTCGTCATTTCATTTGTAGACTCTTTTTTTTTTTCTTCTTTTGTTTACTCTTGCTAATATGCTGTTGTGGTGAAGGAAAGGGGTAGGAATGGCAGCAACAATGTCGACAAACACAGAGCGATGTAATCTTCTCTCATTCCTTGGATATCGTGTAAACGTTGAGCTTGATGATTCTTCCACGCTTACTGGTCGTCTTGTGTCGCTGGGTCCAACGTCGAATTTGATACTGACTGACGTGGAGCGTGTGATGCCGTTGAAGCGTCGTCGTGGTGGTACGAGGCGTGTGTGTTACGATACAGTGTTGTTTGTACGTGGCGCTAGTGTCGTAGCGGTGAGCCACACAAGTGGTGTCACGACAGATCGCACAGTGGTGGATTCCATCACAGGAAGACAGGCGGAGACGAGTAGAACGATTCAAGTTGCAAGTCAAAGCCTTAACGTACCTCTCCGATAGAGTGAGAGGTGCGGGGATGAAAAGGAATCTGCGACATTTTTTTCTCTCTGTCGTACTATGACGAGTTTGACTAGTTGTTTGGTATTTATCTTTACAAATATTACCTCAAATTATCTGGTACCTGTGATGATAACATTAGTCACGCAAAGAACTTCACTCGGCTACTGTATTGATATTGGATAGGTAGACAAGTGTATGTTCTTCTTCTTTTTCTTTCTCTCTGTTTGTTTTCCGTCGCTGATAAACAAGTGGGATTTATTGTTCTGTTCTTACTGCGTCTTAATATATATACATATGAAACTGGTGACGTTCTTTTCTTTTTTTTTTTAATTGTTTCTGTGGTTACTTCCTATCATTTCTTTCCAAACTCTTATTTTTGTCTTTTCTTCTTCTTCTTTTTTTTTCTTCTCTTTTCCTTTCTATATATAACTGTGTGTATGTAGTGAACTTCTCTACTAGTGAACTAGTGATGAGGTCGGTACACTCTAGAGTGTCGTCCCGGTCCCGTTCTCGACCACGACCTATGGACGGCGCCGCCCGCAGCAGTCGGCCGAGTACCGCCGCCCGGCCGCCGGAGTCGTTGGCCCGCTGGCGGGTGGACTCCAACGGCCGACTGGCCAACTTGGACTTGGCGCTGCTGCGGCGAGACCTCCACCGCCGCCTCGCGGACGGCCGGCTCTACACGCTGGAGGAGTGCCGCGTGTTTCTCCTCGAGATGACCCGCATGGCGGCGGCGTGGCAGGCGGAGGAGATCCCGCGCCTCGTGGCCCTCGCCGACCTCCGCGACCGCCGCCTCCCCGCCGCCCCGCTCGCCTTCCAGTGGCCCCCGCCCCGCACAGACCCCCTCCCGCTCGCACCTCTCCCAACCACTCAACCCACAAACGCACATGTCGTGGCGGAGATGAACGCCGCCGTGGCGCGCATGATAGACCGTTTGTGGGAGTCTCGTCGACAGCGGCTCCTCCTCGCCGCACGTTTGCTGCAAGACATTGAGTCCCCATTACAAGTAGTGCCACCCGCAGGCAGTGTCTCCGGATAGGAATGAGGGAGAAGAGGGGTTCCGGTTAAATCAGTTTGAATGGAACTTCTCTTTCTCCACTCCATCCATCCCTCTATTTCTTTCAACTGCTATCGTACATGTATTTTTTTTCTTTTCTTTTTGTTGCTGTTGTTATTCAATTTATCGGTGTTTCTCTTATTGTTCGTTTTGTTTTTGTTTTGTTTTTGATCTTTTTTTTCCCCCCTTGCCTCTACTGGGTTAGGGGAAAGGGGGGAAAAAAAATAAAGAACATTCAACTAATTCTTTCCATGTTTTTTTTTTTTTTGTTTCTTTTTTTTTTCTTGTCTGTGTGTGCGTATCTCTTTCTATTCTCTACAATGAAGGCAAAATGCTTCTTCCTAGGAGAAATGACGCTCCTCGAACTGGAATGTATAGTTACCGCCGCCTGCAATACCGGCCTTTGCTCTCATCAGAAGAAGCTATTGAAGAGGCAAATGAGTACTTGGCAAAAAATACCTCAGACACAGAAATGTTACTACAACGGGCAAAAGCTTTAGTACGATTGGGACGGTACTCTGAAGCCCATGCTGATCTTTCAATTCTTATAAAACCTTTTCAGGGAAATGGTCACCCTACTAAAATAGTGCATCTCTTATTTTATCGTGGTCTTTGTTGTGAAAAGATGTCACGTATTGATGATGCCATTGCAGATTTTACAGCAGCACTTGATATTGCTCCTTCTCACAAGCGATCAGCATATGAACGTGCAGCATGCCATAATAAAAAGGGAAATTTTACTGCAGCAATTTTGGATTATGAGAGAGCATTACAGTATGATTTGGGTCGATCTAACTTTCTTATGCATCGAAATACTCGAAGTCGTTTTGCAAAAGCTCGTCAACAACAACTGTCTATGCCAACATCTTGTGTAACATCGCCAGATCATGTGAATCGTGCTTCTGTTTTGCATATGAATAATATATCCACACATGGTGGTAATAAAAAATTATCACTCGCGTCTCCACTTGATGTTCGTGCTATAACATCAGCTGTAATGGATGATACGTTAAGGCCAAATTATCCCATTTCTACACCATCTGGTAGTCCTGAATGGAATCGGACCACATCATCATCATCATCATCATCATCATTATTATTATCATTTTCCACAGTTCAAAACTCTGAGGCAGCAGAGCAACATCATCAGCGTGGACTTGCCTTCCGAAAACAAGGTGATTTAATACATGCTATTAATGAATACACTGCTGCCATACAACTAGATCCAAAGAATTTTAAGGCATTATTTAACCGTGGATTTTGTCATGACAAGATTGGTAATTATGATGCAGCTATTCATGATTATGAGGCTGCTATGGAATTAGAACCAAGGTATGCGTATACATATTATAACCTTGGTATATCATACGATCGTCGTGGTGACCATTTTGAAGAAGCTATAGCCATGTTTGATAAAGCTATATCACTAGATAATACCAACGCTGATTTTTATCACAATCGTGGTTTCAGTCAACGAAAATTGGGAAAATATCGTGAAGCCATAAAAGATTATACTACAGCGTTATCTCTTGATGCCCAACATTTTAAAGCATATTATAATCGTGCTTTTTGTTATGATAAGTTAGGAGAAATTACTAACGCTATTGAAGATTACACTAATGCCATAGCTATTCACGCAAACAATCCCAATGCCTATCATAATAGGGGTGCAGCATTAGAAAAAATTGGCCGACTTAGTGATGCTATTAAAGATTACACAGAAGCTATTAAACTAGATGGCGAAAACCCTTTTACATATAATGCTCGTGGAGTAGCTTATGATCGTATTGGTATGTATGATGCAGCTCTTAGTGATTTAACGAAAGCTATTGTACTCTCCTCCAATAATGCGATGTTTTATCAAAATAGAGGTGCCACATATCAAAATATGGAGTGTTTTCCAGAAGCACTACGAGATTATGATGTTTCACTTAAATTAGTAGAACAATATGAGAATAAAAGGTTTGATATGGTTTCTGATGATAAAATGGTACAGAAAGTAAATACAATGAGAATCAAAATATTAAGCAATCGTGGTTTTTGTCACGCACGTCAGGGCAATTATGAAGCGGCTATTCAAGATCTCTCAGCTGTCTTTACAGTAGATCCTGATAATATACTTGCTTTGTATAATCGTGGTATATGTTATGATAAACTTGGTAATCACAAATACGCAGTGGAAGATTTTTCTCGTATTATTGAAATAGATGCAGGAAATGCCGATGCACACTTTAGTCGTGGTTCTGCATTGGAATCTCTACAGGAATATGCAGCGGCGCTAGATGATTATGCAGTAGCACTAGCTCTAGATGTTGACAAGAGTAACTTGACAGATGTTAAGGCCTTGACGAAATTTAAAGCAGAACATCGTGCTACAGTGGCATCTCAACGCGTATTTCAACTCCTTGGTAATCAAGTGGAATGTCACCCAAGTATGCGAAATTTGTCCTAAATGATAATGAAGGAAAGGTCTCTCTTTCTCTTTCTTTCTTTCTTTCTTTCTTTCTCTCTCTCTCTCTATCTCTTATTCATATTAATTCTATCGGTATATTTCTGTGTGACGAAAACAAAAGAAAAAAAAAAGAAAAGGAAATCAAGATAACATAAATTCTGCCCTTAAGTTATTTTGTATGTTGATTTCTCTATAACGACATTGCCTTGAATTTATTCTTTTTTTTTTTTTATTTAAATTATTTTATACATTCCAGGTTGAATCATTTCTTCCTTCCTGGCAGGGGGTGGGGAGAGGGAGAGAGAAAAGGGTGTGGTTGTCTCATGTCAAATTTAAATAGTGGTAGCAGTGTTGAAATGTTTCCAACGGAACATCGAGCCGTGCTGGCGCTCATCGCACATGCCGCCAAGGAGTGTGTACACACCAAAAGTGGCGGGGATGTGTTTGACATCCTCTGCGCAGCTGAACCATCACTTGCGGAGTTATATCCAGAAGTTGCTTTACTGCGAGAAGTTAACAATATCCGTCGTGCACTTCGTGATCTGCAGGAACATGCAGTAGAGTCACGACCATCTGTTTACCGTACTATATGTGTTTCTTTGGTGCACATGCACAAATTACTTCCAGATCCATTATTTCTGTCTATCGCTGGGGCAATTGAGAAACTTCAAGAAATGCATCAACACTGTAGTGCTATGGAGCCTTATTTACTTGATTTGGTGGAATACATTCAATTGGTATTATTGCAAGAAACAAAATCTCTACAGCGTCGTGGAGTATCTATAACGCTACGACTTCGAAAGGTGCCACCATTCGTTGCGTGAAATGACATGTTCCATTTTAGACAGACAAACAAACAAGTTGATAACAGAAGAAGGGGGAAGAAGAAGAAGAAGAAGAAGAAAAAAACAGAGAGAGAGAGAGAGAATACATGGTGGGAAAACCATGTAATAAATCCATTTTGGTAATTTTATTATTTATTCTGAATATATAAATTTTTTTCTTTTTTTTTCTTCTTTTTTTTTCGTTTTTTTTTTTTGTTTTTATTTTTAATGGGTAATGGTTTTCTATAGTTAGGGGATAAAAAAAAAAAAAAAAGAAAGAATCAAGATTTTGAGTAAAATACAAAAAAGAAAAGAAAAGAAAAGAAAGAAAGAAAAGAAAAAAAGAAAAAAAAAAGGTAGTGTCCTACCATGATCGACTTTGATGCTGTTATGAGAGCCCTTCTCGTTATTACTGTGGGCCTGATCCTTCTTGATTTTGTGCCTTTACAGGAGGGTATGAGGTGCACGAATGACTATAAAAACGCATCCACCTGTCCAGAAGTTTTCTTTGCACAAAGTTACCATGCAGCGCGAGGAAAGTTCATTGAGGCAGCAAAGAAGGCGAAGGCACAACTGGAACGTCATGTGGTTCTGCATGAGGATGGATTTGAATACACTGTGGATACTGCTTTTCTACGTGGGAAGAACTCTGGGCGACTACTTGTTCACATGTCAGGCACAGACGGAGTGGAAGGGTATATTGGCAGCGCTATACAAGTGAAGTTACTAGAAGAATGGAATAACAGTCGTCCAGAAGGATCTTCAGTTCTCTTTGTACATGCAGTCAATCCGTACGGCATGGCACACTTTCGTACCACTAATGAGAACAATGTAAACCTTAATCGAAATTATCGTTCTGCTGAAGATTGGAAGAGTGTTTTGGCGCGTGATCCAAACATTGCTAAATACGATGATATAGTGGCACCCCTAATGCTCTCAAGAGCCCCACGTATTGCTGATCGGTTTGTCTTTCTTTATCATATTATAAAAGCATTTGTTACAAAGGGTTTTTACGCTTTTAAAACAGCTATTATAAGTGGTCAATATCACCATCCGGAGGGTATGTCCTTTGGTGGTCGAGAAGAACAACGCAGTATTGCTGTATTGCGTAGTATATTGACTAAATATGCAGCTGAGGCATCTGAAAAGAGTATTGTGGTTGATGTACATACAGGTCATGGTACATGGGGTGATGATGTAATTGTTGCAAGTACAAATGAAGATGAGTCACTCGCCAAGTCAATCTTTACAGCAGGAGTGATAAAAGGAGGACCAAGTGCAGGTTATGAACATTCAAATGGTTTTATTATACCGACTGATATACTTGGTAAAAATACACTGGTAGTTGAGCAAGAATTTGGAACTGTAAATTATATCTTTATGATTCGTGCCATATTTCTTGAAAATGCAGCATACAGATATGCCAATGGAAGCTATGTGCATGAGGTGATGCGAGAGTGGATGCGTGATGCTTTTTATCCACAATCAATAAAGTACAAGATGAATGTGCTGAAAAAAGGTGTAGATAGATTTGACAGTGCGTGGAGATATTTATCAGGGAAGTAAAACTCTTTGGCTCACACTGAATTTAGTTTTTAAATGTGTTAGCTTGGATGGGCTCAAACAGAGATGAAAAAAAAAAAAAAAAATAATTGAGGAAAAAGAAACAATAAGAAGATTGGGGGAAAAAAAAAGGAAAGTCATTTTATGCCTTGGGATTCCAATATATTCTCTTATTTTCTTCCTCTTTTTTTTTTTTTTTCTTTTGTGCCTTGACCTCACATTCATTATCTGTTTATATGCGTGTGTGTGTGTGTGTATGGTTTTTATGTGTCAGAGGAAAAGAAAAAAATATATATATATATATATATATAGTTTTAGGGGAAGAGTATATTAGGCAGGAAAAGGCAAATATCTTTTTTTTTTTTTTTTGCACACTAGTGTGAAGAATGATGTCTCAAGGATCCACAGAAGATTTACGGACAGTGGATGATTTTGTCCTCTCTGAAATTTTTTATACTGCGTGCCTGGAGACGCTTTTATCTGCTTACATTATTCCACTTAGTAACACTGCTGGATTTCCTTCCACTTGTTCTAACACATTTTCATCATTTTCTTGCAGTGAGGATTTCGGGTCACTACTTTCCACATTCGGTGTAGACATTCTTGAGGTATTATCCTGCCATCGCGCTCTCATTAACGCATTACAAATACCCAGACAGAAGGGAAGTAACAGTAGTGCGAAAAGTGATAATATCTCTCCTTATGAAGCCTTGTTAAATCAAGAGAAGAATCCTTGCAGTGATATTATTTATTTGCTACGCACAGGGGTGCCGGCAATGCGTGTAGCATACCAAAAATACGTTTTAAACTTTGATACTAATGTTAAATTGAGTGATTTAGCAAGGAGTTTTTTGTCTGCAGATGTGTGGAACAAAATTTATTTTAATCTTGCTCGTAGTACACTTCTCAATTCACTTTTCTGTATGGGAGTGGATAAAAAGAGTGCAATACTATTTTCAGATTGTTGTAACATTTCTTTCGAAGCTCTTATCGTTCTACCTATTCAGCATATCACTCGTTATCCAATTTATGTTAAAGATTTAATTGAAGCCCATAAAGCGTTAGGATCAGATGTGAATTTGACTACTTTTCAAAATGCAGGCGAAGTTCTGAAAGATCTATGGGATATGTGTAGTGCGGCTAATGCGGAACGAACTGCATATATACAACTTCACAGACTAGCTGAACTGGAGAGAAGGTTTGGTCTGACAGGTGTTCCTTCACAAATCATAGCTGAGGGTGATGATGTGGTAATGCGGTTTGGCAGGGAAACAAGAACAGGACAGATTGAAGAGGGACGACGTCATGTAAGAGTTATTCTCCTTCATGATCATATTTTTCTTTTATTACCACAAAAGGCTAACAGTACAAATAGTGGAAAGTTATTGAAAAAGATACCGCTTACAGCTGTACTTTCTGTACGCAGTGTGAGTACTACAAAGTACTCTACAGTTTATCTTAGTTACGCCTCTGTTTCTAACGGAGGGTGTTGGAAACGTAATAATAATGTCTACTTTATTGAGTTGTCAGTCTCGAATGAAACTGAAGCGATTCTTTGGGTGCGTGACATCACTCAGGCAGTGTCTGACTTGTGTTGTCAAACGTTGTATTTGTAAATAATAGAATGGAAAGATAAAAAATAGTAGCACTAATAAAAATAAAACAGTTAACTTTTTTTTTGCTTTCCTTTGTAATCTTTTATTTTTCTACAGATAGTAGTGTTTATAGCTGTACTTTTTTGTACCTCTTGTTTATATTATTATTATTATTATTATTATTATTATTATTATTATTATTATTATTATTATTGCCTTATTGTGTGGTTCATGTGACTCTGTGTGTTATACTCTTACGAAAAGGGACGAACGCTCTAATAATAATAATAATCATGCAGAAGTTCCCTCAACTCTTTGAGTCATTGCCAAATCGTCATTCATTCATTGATTAATGTTAATCCTTTCAAATTCAGTAAAAAAAGATATGAATAAAAATAAAATATATAAAAAGAACATATGAATTTTTTTTTCTCTTCATTATTTTCTTTTCTCTTTCTGTTGTAGTTTATATGACTGAGGGCATGACCCAAATGCCCCCAAAGGAGCAGTATGCACACCTCTGCACAGCAGCAGGCTGCCACGCAAACACACAACTCATGAAGGATTTGCCAAATACAGTAGAGGGATTAGGAACGCTGCGCAAACTTGATCTCTCGCGCAGCATGTTGCGAAGAACGGATGTTGAGCCTCTCGTACAGGCAATCCTCCGCCATTGTAGAAGTCTGCAGGTGCTCAATCTCTCGCACAACTATCTAACTGATGACAGTGTCATACAGATATGTGAAACTCTCGTGGAGAACTCTCCAATGCTTGAAACCCTCGATCTTTCAGACAATCCGCTCTCCAATAAAACAGGACGCTACCTTGCACGCTTTGTATATAGCATGCCATCTTTAAAAAATATCAAAGTCCAAAAAACTCTCATGAGTGAGAACATACTATTAGCTCCTTCCTCTATATCAAAACCACAACAAAGCTCTGTTCATAAAACACAGACTACGACTACAACTATGGTTTCATCAACAAGAGACGATAACTTTGGCAACATGGCAAAGGGGTGTGTCAGTAGTGTCCATGACTGCACGAGGGAAGATGGTAGGGTTAAATCAACCAAACAGCAATGGGCAGCACTTAAAACTCTCTGGAGAGCCGCAACACTTGCCGCTCCACATAGTGACAATTATTCTGCATTAGCCACTCTCATCTCCATGACACAAGAAGATGATGATGATACAACTCAAGTACAACAAAACATATTCACGACAATAAGATGTGCACAACGACATCAGTTTTAGTATACAAAAAGTATATATATCCAAAACAAAAAGAAAAAAAAAAACAAGTACAATAACAATAATTTCCAAACAAAAGAGAAAATATATATATATATATATATATATATATATACTTTCATACCTTACGACCGCATACTGATAATATCGCTTCTTATCCTCTCTTTCTTTCTCCCTCTGTCTCTGATTTCTTTCTTTGTGCCTGTGTGACGTGACCAAGAACGCTTCAAAACAAGTTTACTAACAAGGAAGTATCATAAAATTGCAATGACCATCAAGGTTGGTATCAATGGTTTCGGCCGCATTGGTCGCATGGTGTTCCAGTCACTGTGCGAAGAAGGTCTTCTTGGCACGGAGATCGACGTTGTTGCTGTTGTCGACATGAACACGGACGCTGAATACTTTGCGTACCAGATGAAGTACGACACAGTGCACGGCAAGTTCAAGTACACCGTGACGACGGCGAAGAGCAACCCCTCTGTGGCTAAGGATGACACATTGGTGGTGAACGGACACCGTATCTTGTGCGTGAAGGCGCAGCGTAATCCTGCAGACCTCCCATGGGGCAAACTCGGCGTGGAGTATGTGATTGAATCCACCGGTCTGTTCACGGCCAAGGCGGCAGCAGAGGGTCACCTGCGTGGTGGTGCGAAGAAGGTGGTGATCAGCGCCCCTGCCTCTGGTGGTGCCAAGACACTTGTGATGGGCGTGAATCACCAGGAGTACAACCCCCGTGAGCACCACGTTGTGTCGAACGCGTCGTGTACCACCAACTGCCTTGCCCCCATTGTGCACGTGCTTGTGAAGGAGGGCTTTGGTGTGCAGACTGGTCTCATGACGACAATCCACTCATACACAGCGACCCAGAAGACAGTGGACGGTGTGTCTGTGAAGGACTGGCGTGGCGGGCGTGCTGCGGCTGTTAACATCATTCCAAGCACCACAGGCGCCGCAAAGGCTGTCGGTATGGTGATTCCGAGCACACAGGGCAAGTTGACCGGTATGTCATTCCGTGTGCCCACACCCGACGTGTCTGTGGTGGACCTCACCTTCACCGCGACGCGCGACACAAGCATCAAGGAGATCGACGCTGCCCTGAAGCGTGCCTCTAAGACCTACATGAAGGGTATCCTTGGCTACACGAACGAAGAGCTTGTGAGCACCGACTTTATCAACGACAACCGCAGCTCCATCTACGACTCCAAGGCGACGCTGCAAAACAATCTGCCCAACGAGCGCCGCTTCTTCAAGATTGTGTCGTGGTACGACAACGAGTGGGGATACTCCCACCGTGTGGTGGACCTTGTCCGTCACATGGCTGCAAAGGACCGCTCGGCCAAACTTTAAGGGGGTGGGTGCCAATGGTTTCACTGCGCTAACTAGCTTTGTTAGAATTGTGTGACGCTGTTACCGCCAGCAACGCATTTTTTTTATTATTTATGATTATCTGTTTTACTTCAAAAGCAGGAGAGTAGGCATTATGGAAGTCTAAAATGGGGAATTTTTTTTTCTCTGAAATAAGCTTAGTAGGTGAACTAAAATGTAATTGGTTAAATGTAGGAGGTTTATTTTGCTTTTGGTCGTTTTTATGATTAAATATGTACTTTAATTTTTTTTTTATTTTTTTTTTTGATGGTTTATTGAAGATTTTTTTTTTCTGTTTTTTATGGTTTTGTATTGTTCTTGTGTTGTTTTTTTTTTCTTTTCTGTGGGTAGATTCCAGTTTTTAGGATGCGCCGTAGTTCAGTTGTACGATGGACTTTTTCAAATAATACTGGCCAATATAGTCCACCTATTTATATGCCTTTAGAGTATGCTAGTCGTGTTACAAACCAAAAACAATTAGTATTTACACATCCGAAAGATCCCAAGTATGGATGGAATACTCATGTGCATGAGTTGGCTTCACTTCATCCTGGTCTGCTTGGGCCTGGTAGACGAACACCGCAGCTGAATTGGTATAATCGTGGCGGTATTGTTTGTGAAATTCCTCCAGTTCCAGTGTATCGATCCCACATATGGTGTCAAGGACATTCTCATTTTATTTTGCAGCACCCAAAAATTTTTATTAAATGTCCTGTGGGGAAGGTAGTCTGTTGTAAGTGGTGTAGGCTTAAGTTTATTAATATGTCTACAGATGAGGATAATGATGATGATTGGCAAGAGGAGGAACAGAAAATTGCTACAACCCCAGAATTGCTAAAAGATTTAATGGAACCTATCCGAGATATTGGTGGTGTGCTTCGCAATCAACGTTTTCAGGATGGGAAGGAACCGGACCCTCATGTCTATCGTTCAGTGTTTAACCCTGAGCGATACAGGTGGAAACATCCTCATCACAAGTATGAGGTGCATCCAGCTTATGCGGAATCTAAATCTAGTGGTGGAAGTGGAGGTGGAAACAGTGCACATTAGAGGCATAATATGATGATGCGAACAAAGCAGAGAATAGAATATTTTTATATGTGTAGCTTGTAAAGCTTGATTTATTACTATTATTATTATTATTATTATTATTATTATTATTATTATTATTATTATTATTATTATTATTATTATTATTATTATTATTTTATGTGTGTATATGTCATTGGGAGGATGGGGGATCATGTTTTTTTTTTTATTGGGATTTTTTGGGAATGGGTAATGTTTTTATGGGTGTAATCATGTTATGATGAAAGTCTTGGAAGTTGAGGCTCCAGCAATAGTGAATAGTACTAATACTGGTAGTAGTAATAGTAATATTAGTAGTGGTAGTGGTAGTTTTTCTTCAGTGGAGCGAACCAAAAGAAGATGTTTGTATGCTGTAGGATGCTGTACAAAATATAGTTTCTGAAGACCCTGTGTTTGGGTACACCTTCGAGTTTTTTTTTATATAAAATAATTTCTAGGTAAAAAGAATAGAAAGATGAAAAAGACAATGCAACTTATATTTCTATTACTATTATGTGACGTTTTTTAATATTTTTTGTTTTATTGTTATGTCTGTTTTTTTTTTTTTCACTTCCCCCCCTTTTTTTTTTAATTATTTTTTTTTCTCATTTTGTGACCCACGTTCATGTAGATCGTCGCTTGTACACCCGTCTTATCTTGGGCTATATTAGAAGAAGGTTGAAAAAGAGAGATTAAACTATGGTTGGAAATGCTCCTCGACTGCCCTCGTACAATCCCAATGTTCCGGGAACAACTGAGTTTGAAGATAAACTGATAGAAGGAATGCCTGTGCTTCGTATAGATTCTTGTTATCGATTGCAAAAACGCAAGTTATTCCTGGTTGGGCAAAATAGTGGTCTTTCATATTCTCCTTCGAAAAAGTCGGGTAAACAGGTGATGCTGTTTGTAGATATTGTTGAAATATCCAAAGAGGAAAATTATACAAAATCTTATCGTAAGGCAGGAATACATTCAAGTGAAAAAACTATTATTAATGTGCGTAATAGTAAGGGAAAACTCTGGAGATTTGTTCTCAATGATTCAAGAGATTGTGATGCTTGTCTTAACGCCATTGGGAAGGTATTACAAAATCGACTAAAAGCAAATTTGAGTAACCATTTTGAAGGCTCTATCCGATCCTTGTGGGATCGAGCCGATCGGAATCTAGATGGTAGGTTATCTCTAGGAGAAGTAAAAAAGCTTTTTACACGACTTAGCTTTGATTTCATTGGAGAAAAACAAATACGTGAAGTGTTTACTCGTTGTGATACTTCAGGAGATATGTATTTGAGCTTGGAGGAGTTTAGACATCTTTATATGCTTCTCGTTCACAGACCAGAGCTTCAAAGCATCTATGACACCTATGCAAAATCTAATGCGGATATAGGCATGACTTTAAATGAGTTTGAGAGTTTCTTAGAGTCTCAGGGAGATCCAATTAAAATGGGAATAGACTATTTTAAGGGATTGGGACTCACTAATGAACAGAGACTTTCATTTTCTTTTTTTCAAGCCTTTCTTTTAGACCTTGAGAAGAATAATGTGCTTAATCCTTGTACTAAAGAAATTGTAGATGATATGAATCATTTACTAGCAGATTATTTTATTAATAGCTCTCATAATACTTATTTAACAGGAGATCAATTGGCATCTTCTAGTTCTGTGGCAATGTACCGCGAAGCTCTCCTTTCTGGATGTCGATGTGTAGAGATCGACTGCTGGGATGGAAAAAATAACGAACCAATGGTATTTCATGGTCATACGGTAACATCCATGATAAGATTTGAAGATGTTATCATGTCCATTAATGAACATGCTTTTAAGACATCTGAATTTCCAGTCATTATTTCTCTTGAGGTACATACTTCACAAGGTCAGAGCCAAAAAATGGCAGAAATTCTTCAGCGTATTTTGGGTTCTAAATTATTAATGGCAGATGAAGTGGAAAATGTCAAATATACACCTAATGGACTACGTAAACGTGTCTTGGTGAAGTGGAAGATGCCTAACACGCAGATTGAATCCTCTACAGAGGATGAAGAAGAGGAGGAGGATAGTGAAGAAAAGGGTAATGAACCTACAAAAGGACATGTTCATATTTTATGTGCGGAACTTAGTCCTTGTGTTGCCTTGGGGAGTTGCAGAACAAATAATTGGGGTGAAGATGCAAAATATTATAATGTTCAAAGCTATACAGAAGCTCAAATGCGGACATTATTTCGAAATTCAAAAGAAAAAATTCAATTGCAGAATACACGAATGCTCTCTAGAGTGTATCCAAAAGGCACTAGGGTAACTTCTTCTAACTATGATCCTATGATTCCATGGTCTGCTGGTTGTCAATTGGTCGCTTTGAACTTTCAGACATGGGATGAACCTCACCGTCTCAATCATGGCATGTTTGCACAGAATAATCGTGCTGGTTATGTTCTGAAACCATCATTTCTCATAAACCCTCAAAGTAGGGATAAACCCACAGCATATACACTGCGTGTGAAAATTATTTCTGGTGTTCAGATACCAAGACCTAAACTAAGAGTTTCTGGTGACGCCGTGGACCCATATGTTCGGCTGAAAATTTATGGTGCTACAACAAAAACCTCAGTACAGACAAAAACAGTCTGGAACAATGGTTTGAAACCTGTATGGGATGAATCATTTAACTTGAGTGGTGATTCTGTGGAATTGGATATTATGACCATCACTGTTATCGACGGGAATGTTGGAAAAGATGAAGAAATTTGTGGTGCAAGTATTCCTTTAAAACATTTACGGAATGGATATCGTGCAGTGACGATGCAACTTTCTACAGATGGTGTAACATTACAGACAGCAAGAGTCTTTTGTTATTTTGAACTTGTCTCAGAAAGCAAAAAAGAGATCATTTCCAAAAAACGTTAATTTGTTTTTCTTTTTTCTTATTATAGGGCTTTCTTCTTTTTTTTTTTACATGTATATATATATATATATATATATATATATA
>NW_021639849.1:189368-195324 GCF_002087225.1 Trypanosoma theileri
TTTTGTTACCTTCGAGTTCATCAATGCTTTTATTGTTAGGAAAATGATTTTTTCTTTTTTTGTAAGTTTATTTTTATGTTTTCCACTTTTCCCTCTTGCTTATATATATATTTATTTTTCTCTCTCTCCCGTTTAACCTTTTATGCTATTTCCTTTACTGTATAGTAGCTGCGTAGTATGATTGAATGTGTGATGCGCAACGTCATGTACGTTACTTCTCTCTTCGCTGTTCTTCTTATATTCACTACTGGAGCCACGACTGCCATCGAAGGTGATATTGAATGCGGTGCGGCCATGGCGTGTTTTCCTTGGATGGGTGAAGACGGTTATTTACCGTGTCTTCGTGGCCGGCGAATGAATTTGCGATTCATGTTGGATTTGGCGCCGGAGAATGTTAATCCAGCAGAGCCGGCAAACACCATTGCGGTGTATGGATTTTGTCCAGTGGTTGACCGATTACAAATATTTACGTTAACGCATGCTCCTTTTTTGGCAAGTGTTTATGATAATGGCGGAACTTTGTCACTTACGCATTCCATAGAACGAAAATATCTTTCCGTATTTGGGTTTGGTATGTCGAACAATACAAAATATCCTCAAAAAAATATTTCCGCAGGTGCTGTTTTGATTGGAGTAAATGGAAGTACGTTATGTGGTTCTTATCGTTCTGTTGCGTTAGTAAACACTCTATTACTGGATATTGGTCTTCACAAGGGACGATTTAATTATATTGGTGCTAAAGAAGCTTCAGTACCACCATCCACTGGAAGTAGCAGCAGTAGTGATGATAACAACAATAATAATACACTAATCCCAGAAGTTGTGGTGCAACCGGCGATGGTTGGATTTCGTCCCACTTGTAATGAAAATGATGAATGTCTATTGGATTCAAATAGTGTTTGTGTGGGAACTGAAGTAGGAAAGAAAAATTGTGCAACTTGTTATAATGATCCAGAAGATATTAGAGATAATGCGCGACTACGTGTGTGGACATCTTACTATGGAACTGATACGAAAGGACGCCCGTTGCTGAGTGGTGGTATGAATCCATTAAATTTTAGAGGTTTTGCTGGAAGTGGATTTTTTAAAGATATTGCACAAACTCTGAATGATATCAAAGGAGGAGACGTTAATAATATTGCACAAATTATGAGTGATATCAAAGCAAGAACCATCAATAATGTTGCACAAACTTTGGATGATATCAAAACAGGAACCATCGATAGTATTACAAAAACTATGAATGATGTCAAAACAGAAACCATCAATACTATTGCACAAACTGTGAATGATGTCATGGGAGGAAACGTCAGTATAGGAATGTGAAAAAGATAAGTGTGTTTTTTTTTTTTCTTTTAAGGATGGAAAAACTATTCGTATCTTTAAAATGTTGCTATTAAAATTACATTAATGATAGAAGCGGAATTAGAAGTCTCGTGAGCCAAAAAATAAAATGTTGAAAAAAACAAGATGTCCCCATTTCTGAATGATGGACGATTTGCGGGTTATTTCCTCCCATTGAACAAAAGAGAAAAAAAAAAAAAAAATGGATTCAAATGAATATGTGAAAAAAAAGGAATTTGTATGACGATCAGTGAATTTTGCTACATTTATGTTTCTTTGTATATATATATATATATATATATATATATATATATATATATATATATATGGAGAGAGAGAATATCCGATGAAAAAGTATGTTTTTTTTTTTTTTTTTCGTTTTGCATTGTGCCTTTCCCCTTTGCTGAGTTAATCTTCAGTTATGGCTAGAATAGCTTTCGAAAAAATCCATTCTTCTGCCAGAGTAGTGGTAAGGGATTGAAATTTGTTTTCTTCCCATATTCTTTGTTTTTTTTTTTTTTTTTTTTTTTTTTCTTTTGTCTAAAGAAAATGAGAATTTTACTTGGTTTTGTTATTCTTATTGCTGCCATTGTAACTAGTGTTTTATTCGCGGGAGTTTCAATTGCCCAGAGTAACGAATGTACACAAGGAACTGCCTGTCAGCCGTGGAATGCAAGTAAGCGTTGTGCCATTGGCCAACGAATGGATCTTCGTTATGGTGTACAACTTTCTGGTGGTGGCAGTATGTTAGCGTTTGGTTTTTGTCCATTAGTGGATGAGTTGCAGGCATTCAATCTTAGTGGTGTTGGGACCCTGTTATCCAGTATTCAGGGTAGTGGGAATGCCTCTTTAATTGTATATGGACAAGGTGCCATGTCAGCACCCACAACAGATTTTTCTAATGCCATTCTCTATGCTGAGGTATCAGATAAATGCAAGACAGATGAGTTGGCTGTTGTTAGTTTTCTTTTACTTCGTCTACCAATGACAGAAGGTCACTACACTTATGCAAGCAATACATCTTATCCTGAAAGTGCTGGTTTTGAATCCACATGTAGTGAAAATGGTCAGTGCCCTTATTCTGAAGGTAGTGTATGTATTGGGCCTAGTAATAATACGAACTGTGCCAAGTGTTATAAAAGAAATACATTGACAACTGTTCAAACAACTATTTGGGCTTCCTATTACGGAACAGATAGTGGTAATAAGATATTTAAGAGTGGAGAATCTAATCCTGCTCATTTCCGGAAGTTTAGTATCGGAGTCTTGGAGACAATGTCAAGAATATTTGATCGATAGATAGTGTCATGCATTTTATTGTAGTTGTATATAATTCAAGTTGAAGTGAAAGGATGATTAAGAAAACAAAAAACAAAAAAAAAGAAAAAAACAGACGAAAGAGTTAGAAGAAAACAAAAAAAAAAAAAAGAAACGGAGTAGTGTAATCCACATTATAAACATTACAATGAGAGAATGAAAAAGTGAAGTATAAGCGACGTTTTGAAGTGTAATATATATATTAATTTAATTTTTTTCTCTTTTTGAATCTTTTTTTTATTTTTCTTATGATGAAGAGTACAGGTTTATTCATAATCATGTCGTACCTTCTTCGAACAACGATAGCGGTTGTTGGTCTCTGTGGAGCGGGTTCTATACTTTATAATAGATGTTTGGCAAACAAACCACCACCCGAACACAACAAGGAACTTATCCATTTAGCGGCTGTAGCGTTATCTAGTGAAGTGGTAGACACTGTTATTTTTCGAAATGAAGAGTCATTGAAACTTCTTAGAGGCTTTGTAAAGAAAGTATTCCTTCATCCCGATGTAGTTCATGAAATAAAGACTCATGTAGTCTCTGAATTTACAACTAATAAAGAAACCGTTGCTGCACTTCGTAAGTTTATTGTGGAAGATATTATCCGCGATACTTGGGTGGCTGATGAGCTCATTAGTATGGCTAAAGAGACTGGAAAGGAAATTGTACACGATCGAACGATTTATCCCGATCTCAGTTTGAAATTACTTGCGGATGCCACTCAGGAGGGATTGCGAACCTCAACGTTTAAAGAGGCACTGAAGTCTGCAGTGAAGGGTTCACTCTGGCAGGCGTTCTTAGGGCCCCCACCACCCCATCTTACTAAGGGAGTGGAGAAGTGATTGAAGAGATTAAGGGAGGTAAGGAAGAAAAAAAAAAAAGAAAAAATGTATTCTCATGGGGGGTATAGATGCGTCTATTTCTGTATATATGTTTTAATTTTTTATTTGTTTATTATTTTCGTTTTTTATGTTGTTGTTATCATTTTTTTTTTCTTTTTTTTTTTATTTGTTGCTGCTGATTTTTTTTATTTCTCGGTTGTTAAATGCTGTTTGATCCTCTCAACCAAACGGAATAAAGATAAATATGTGATAAAGTAATCTGATCGGTGATTTTGAATAACTATATATCTTGCTTCTGTATATCCATTTGCATGATTATATATATATATATATATATATATTATTATTACTGTTTAATGACTCTTTTTTTTTTCCTTTATTCTTTCCTTGTTATTGTTATTATTTATTCTTGCAGGATGGGCCGCTTCAACCTCGACCTCTGCCTAATACCACAGGTGACAGAAGGAGGAGTGGAGTACTTGCCTGAAGATGAACTTCGATTGGCTTTGGGCAGTATTGCAGCTCGCGCAGATCATATTGTGAGTTATGCTACTCCCCATCGCATTGCAGCTGCTATCGCATCTAATGTACGTGCGGGATCTGAATTTACACATCAGATTAACATGCTTATTGGTAATACACACTCTAGAGAAGCTTTAATTGAACTCCTCTGTGATCTCACGAGTAAACATGTGGAGGATGAAAACTTACCGTTACAATGTATGATTTTTGCCTCTAATGAGACATCTGTGGTTTGTGAAATTATAGGAAGAGAAGAGATGAAGTCTGTAAAAGAAGTTATTTGTGGTATGCGTCAAATCGTTTTGGTGGCTCTAAAGTATGGACGCCGAACGGTTACATTTGTTGTTGCTCAACAACTCTCTACTACTCTTATAGCTTCCATGTTAGGTTCTTCTTGGTGTCATCTTTGGCTTCTTTTAGGGGGAAATGATTCCATTGATCGATCGGTATCAATGCTGCGGGAGGCACTTGCAGTTCGTGATGCCGTAAATGGATTTCGTCAAGTTTCTGAACCACTAATAAGAGAAAAAGATGATATTGAAACTTTACTACAAGCACGAGCCTCTTCAGATGAAGAAGCACAACAATTGATAGATGTTTTGCAGAAGTATATGGTGGAGGATAATCATAAAGATTTTCAACGTATTGTAGATGAACATGCGGCATTGCAAGCTGCACATGCAGATTTACAATTATATTTAACAGAGCGTGAGGAATACTTTACAACACAATTAGAGGAGACGGAACAGGAAATAGAGTATCTGAGGCAAAGACTACAGGAATCAACCACTAGAGTGGAAAAACTAGATGAGACGGAAGCAAGAATTATGGAATTAGAGACAGAATTAGCTAAGAAAAATGAAGAACTTTTTATTCAACGAGAAAAAGCATTTGAAAGTCAACGAGAAGCGGAGGAACAAATTCAGCAACTTAATCTTGAATATAATATTAAACTTAAAGAACTTCAAAGTATGGATGATAGACATAAAGTTGAGAATTCCGTAGATTCTCTTCAAGCTGAATTATTAGAAGCACAGGCAGCATTACGTGAAATGCAAGAGCAGTTAGATGATTTAAATGAAGAAAATTTACAGAATGTTATGGAATTTCAAGAAAAAGAAAAAGATTGGCAAAAAGAATTAAAACGAGCAAGAGAAAAGACAGAAGCTGCTATTGAAGAATGTCTTCAACTTCGAACTGCCATAACTTCTCAAGATTCTAGTATGGATATTGTAAAGGACACTATTCAGGCTACTTGGGCATTACAGGAGCAAGAATTAGATGATCTTTTGTTAAAAATTAGGGCTATTTCATCTGCCAACGCTTCCAATGTTCATCGTCGTGTATCACCACAACGGTTAACAAACTCTAATCCACGAAATCACATTAGAGTATTGTCTCCTAGTCCATTACTGAATGGCAATTCATATTTGTAGAGACCTTTTGTTGTTGTTGTTTTTTACTTTAAGTAAGCATGTCGTTGTGTTTTTTTTTTTTTTTTTTTTTTTTCCTTTTTTCATGGATCTGTCGTTGAACGTTCTTGTTGTTGTTTTCGTTTGTATGTCTTTGTGTGTGTGTATGTGTTGTGTTGTGTAAAATATGTATGAGAGGGGAATTACAGTACACGTTGTGCGCGATAAAGTAGTTTACATGGAGTTCAAAGTCTTTGACGCATGTGAAAAGTGGTGTATTTTTCTTTTATTATGAACTACAGTATTAGTTTTTTCTTCTTTTGTTGTTGTTGTGTTTGTTGTTCTTATTCGTTGTTGGTGCTATTCATTTCCTTCTTTTGGTTTCCTATTAAAAAAAAAAAAAAAAAAACTATGGTATTTTTTTTTTCTCCTTTTTTTTTTTTTCTTCGATTCCATGTGTGCCCCTGATTCCACAGCAATAAAGGTAAGTGTATATATATATATATATATATATATATA
>NW_021639849.1:195334-216781 GCF_002087225.1 Trypanosoma theileri
TTTTTTTTTTCTCCTTTTTTTTTTTTTCTTCGATTCCATGTGTGCCCCTGATTCCACAGCAATAAAGGTAAGTGTATATATATATATATATATATATATATATACCATTTAAATAGCTTAATAACTGTAATTTTTGGTCTACACACACAACATAAAAAAAAAAAAAAAAAAAAAAAAAAAAAAAAAAAAAAAAAAAAAAAAAAAAGAAATTAACGTAGACGTACGTAAACTTTTGGATAGACACCTAATGGCGGGATCAGGGGATAGTTCTTCAAGCAACGCTGTGCAATTAGTATGCACACAGCGGGGTTGGAAAACTTACCGCGTGCGTGGACAGATGTTTGAGGTGGAAGACCGATACACTCTCACCTCTGTCGCGGGGTCTGGAGCCTATGGTGTGGTGTGTGCCGCAATCGACAACACTACATTTCGGGATGTGGCTATCAAACGAGTCGGTGGTCTTTTTGATGATTTAACCGATGGTCGTCGAATTTGGCGAGAGATAGTCATTCACCGTATTTTGAGAAAGAGTGGATGTCGTAATATGTTGAACCTTTTACGAGTGGTTCCACCTAGAGATGGTGTTGCAGATTTTCGTGATTTATACATAGTTACAGATCTTTATAATACTGATCTGCATGTAGTTATTCAACGTACACGAAATACATCCATAGATTCTCTAAAACGAGTTATGGTATCGGTTATTCGATGTGTGTCGGATATGCACAGACTAGGAATTATTCATAGAGATCTAAAACCAAGCAATATATTATTAGGTGGGGAATCTGATAATTATAATGCCGTGGTGTGTGATTTTGGTCTCGCACGGGCAGGTATATCCGAAATGAATGAACCACTTGATCTCACGGATTATGTTGTGACTCGCTGGTATCGTCCACCGGAACTTTTAATGATGTGTCGATACAGTTTTCCCGTTGATCTTTGGGCGATTGGTTGTATTATCGCTGAATATGTTATAGGGCGTCCCTTATTCGGAGGCCGTGATTACGTTCACCAAATGCAATTGGTATTATCTAGCGTTCCTGTAACAGGAACAGAATTTATAGAGAGTAATGGGAATGCATTGTCCTTTGTGAATGAGAATGTGAAGAAATATAAAAATACAAGACCGCTTGAACAGGAGCTTAAAGCATTACCTCCTGATGGTCTTGATCTGGTAAACAAACTTCTCGTGTTTGAACCAGCGAAACGATTAACGGCACAAGAGGCACTAGAACACCCATTCTTTGCTTCTGTTGGGGGTCCAGGTATACAAAACTGTAAACCAATTCCAAAAATGGATCTTTCCTTTGATCTACATGCAGAGATATCAGAGGCTCAACTGCGTCGATTTATGTGGGCAGAGGTAGCATATTATCAGCAGAAGGGAGATTTGGAAGAGAATTAAGAACAATACCCCCCACATATATTATATACATATTATATTATATATATATATATATATATACCTGACAAAAAAGAAGGGCTAATCATGTGCCACTCTGTCTGTGTATACACACGGACAGACAAAATAAGGAAGACAATGTCAATTGGTCTTCGAATTGTACTCTTTACTACTATTATTGTTACTCCCTCCACTACCTGAAAAAAAAAAAAAAAAAGAATTCTCTTTCCCCCTCCTTGAGCATATAGTTATTTTCACGATTCACTTTTTTTCTTTTTTTTTCTTTCTTACATTTTTTTTGTCTCCCTTTTCTCACGTTACCGATTTAGTTGGGTTTGCTGATGGTGTTGGAGAGTTAACACACTGCTGTATTTGTTGTGCTCTTTCTTTTGGGCCTTTTGTTTTCTTTTTGTGTTTTCTCTTTTCCTTTGTTGGTTTTATTCTTTTTTTTTTTTTTTGTTCCTCTTTGATGTGTGAAAGAGAAAGGAGGGAAAAGAAAAAAGAAATAATCAATAGAGGAGAGGAATAGGAGGCAAAAATAATAATCTGCGAGAAGAAGGGGAAAGAGAAGATTACCTCAAATAATATTTCAGCCGATGCTGATATGAAATATTGCGATTCTTTTTTTGCACCATGTGGTGTTTCTTTTTTTTTTTTTTCTTTGTTTTTGGTGTGTTGTGGGAAACTAGCGTGTTGAGAAACGAAAATGTGTATTTCCCTTATCTCTTTTCACTTATAAATAAATATATATATATATATATATATATATATAAACTTTCTGTGATTTGATTGTTGTTGTTCTTGTTGATCTTTATTATTATTATTATTATTATTATTATTATTATTATTGTTATTATTATTATATTCCTCCTTACTTTTGGTTGTTGTAGTTGTTGTAGAACAGATGTTGTTATTATCATTATCGCATCTGTTATTCTGATTTGGTAACTATTCCAATTTTTCTTTTTTTTTGTGTACTCTAATTGATTCGGCGCGAACAAGTTTGAAAAAAAAAAAAAAAAGACATATAAAGCAACACTTACAAAGAAAAGGATCAAAAAAACACATTCTATTTTCCTTACTATTTTTTCTCTCTCTCTCTTCATAATTGAAGGAGGATTGTTCATAAAAGGAAAGGAAAAAAAAAATTATATATAAATATATCTATAGTTAGGAATTATAGTATTTGATTCTCCCACCATAATGTTCTACTATCTCATTCTCTTTATTTTATTCGAGTGGAAGTTTGGTTTATTACGTGCAGTGCTCATTACGATTCAGCACACAGTGGAACGCTACACCGCTCCAAAGATTGTGGTACCACTTCCACAGATAAAGTTTGATTTTAAACCCGCAAATGAAACTCTAAGTCCACATTCAGGACCTGCAGGTACCATTCAATGTTATGATAAGGGAATAAACGCCCCTATTGGTCTTGTAAATGTTACAACTCCTGAAGATGTTCGTGCAACTGTTGCTCGTGCACGAGTAGCACAGAAAACATGGGCAAAAACATCTTTTTCACTGAGACGAAAATTACTTTTCAGTCTTATGGATTACATATTAGAGCATCAATCATTTATTTGTAAAACTGCATGTGTGGAATGTGGAAAGACTATGATGGATGGATCATTGGGTGAAATGCTCACAACACTGGAAAAACTTCGCTGGACAGCTTCTCAAGGAGAAGATTTATTGGCAGAAGAAGTACGTGATGTGGGTCTCATGACAATTCATAAACGGGCTTCTGTAAAATATGTTCCTTTTGGTGTAATTGGTGCTATTGTATCATGGAATTATCCATTTCATAATATTTATGGTCCAATGATATCAGCTCTTTTTGCAGGTAATGCCTTTGTAGGTAAAGTTTCTGAATATTCTTCTTTCTATGCCTCTTATTATCAATCAATAGTCCGAGAAGGATTAAAACAACTCGGACAATCTCAAGATCTTGTTACTTTTGTTACTGGTTTTGCAGAAACAGGAGAAGCTCTTGTAAGTTCAGTGGATAAGTTAACTTTTATTGGATCTCCTGGTGTTGGTAAAATTATTATGCGCAACGCTGCTGCAACTCTTACTCCAGTTGTATTGGAACTTGGTGGAAAAGATCCTGCCGTAATATGTGATGATGCCGATTTGGAGCAAGTAGTACCAATTGTTATGCGTGGAACTTATCAAAATTGTGGACAGAATTGTGTTGGTTTGGAAAGAGTTCTGGTTCAAGAATCTATTCATGATCATATTGTAGAAAAATTAAAAAGCTTGGTATGTAATTTAACGCAAGGTCCAGCATCTCAAGGTTTATATGATATGGGAGCTATGACAATGGGAGAAGCATCTGCTAAAAAGATTCAAAGTATTATTGATGAATCTGTTCGTGCTGGTGCTACTCTTGTTTGTGGTGGAAAAGTAAATCATAACTTTTTTCCTCCTACAATTCTTATTAACGTTACTCCAACAATGCCAATTGCCAAGGAAGAAGTATTTGGTCCTGTACTTATTGTAATGAAGTTTAAAACTGACGAAGAGGCGGTGGATATGGTAAATGCTTGTGATTATGGTCTTGGATCCAGTGTTTTCTCTAGGGATATCACACGAGCCAGACGAATTGCAGATCAACTAAAGACAGGTATGACAAATATAAATGACTTTGGTATTAACTATCTTTGTCAATCTTTACCATTTGGTGGTGTAAAAATAAGTGGATTTGATCGCTTTGCAGGAAGAGAAGGTTTACGTGGGAATTGTGTCGCACGCGCCTCGACGGTGGATCGCATTCCCGGTGTTAAAACAACCATACCACCTGTTCTGCAGTATCCAATTACAGAAGCGGCATTCTCTTTTATGGAGTGTCTGTCAGTAGTTATTTATGGACGGCTGCTGCCGGCAATGACCAGTGTAATGAAACTTATCTCTATTCTCTCAGCATTCTCAGCGTCAGAAACAAAAGGAAAGAAAGAAAGGAAGGCAAAATAAAATCTTTTAAAAATCATTGGGTAGTCATGGTATACATAATTTTATCAAAGAAGAAAAAAAAAGAAACACATACTCTCTAGTGGAGATACGCAATAGTAGTACTAGTAATAGTAGTGATTTTTTTTTTTGTCTTTCTTTTTTATTATTGTTGTTGTCATTATTATGTTTATTCCATAAAATAAATGGAAAAAAAGGGTTTATGCAAAAAAAAAAAAATAAGGAAGAAAGAAAGAAAGAAAGAAAGGGAGAGGCTGTCACTATGAACGTTTTTAGAAGAAGTTATTCCATTTTATCATGTTGTCATCTCTTGTAAAGATTTTTATTCTTTATTTGTTTATTTCTGAACCTCGTTTGCTAGTTTATGTTTTTCTTTTTTTTTTTTTCTTTCTGCACCTTGTGGTATGCGTGTAATATTGGGTTCCATTTGACGTTATTAGTGCGGCACAGTGAGATGGTCATTTGTCCTGGTCTCTGTGGGGACCTTGCAGTGACGCCATTTCGTGTTTTTCTTGGCACGCTCCCTTCGCTGGCGGTGGAGGAGCGTTTCCTGCGGCAGCTGCAGCCGGTGTACGCGTGGTATGGGAGCCGGCGGCGGGTGAAGGAGCAGGCGAGTGAGTTCCTCGAGATCGACTTGGCCTCCTGCGACCTCGAGCTGCTGCTGCGCTACTCACACGTCTACTACGTCCGCCGGGAGCTGCACGCGGCGGCGGTGGAGCGGCAGTTCGGGCTGCTGGACGGCGGGCGGGCCGCAGTCGTGGCACCCCCGGCGCTTCTCGAGTGCCTCCGCGCCGGCAACGCGGCCGCCGCCCCCCGCCACCGCCACGAGGCCCAACGGCTGCGGGCTGTGAAGGCGGCAACAGGCGGGCCCGGACGCCGCGAATTGGACCCCGCCGCCCCGCTCGAACCGCACGATTACGCCTGCATGATGCGTCTCGCAGAGGAGGACGCCGCAGGAGGACCAGAGGCGGAAATGCAGGCACGTGCATTCCTCCCACGCGATCTCGTTGAGGCAAAGGCAAAAGATCTCACCCAAAGAATGATGGCAGCAGATGCCAGGAGCACTCTAGACAAAAAAGAGGCAAAACTATTTAACCGTATTATTCCAAATGATTATGTTAGGGTGGGATCTGTTGAGAAGATGCGTCCTTGTGATGTTACAGCTTACTTTCGATTTTATGGAGAACGTATAAGCAAGGTTAACACAGAAAATTACTTCAAACGGGCACTTTGGGGTCATATTTACCGTAAATTTGCTACTCATCCTTCATTTTTAAAAGATATCTCTATGTATTGGGCAAGACATACTGGATTAGACCCTAACTCTCTTGAAACTACTATGCCTCAAGAATTGGCAGTCTCTGTTTGTAAACAACAAAATCTATTTCCTGCTACTAAATTTCGTTCACAATATTTATATACTTCTCCTGAATTGGCGCGTCAGTCATGGAGAAGTGATGTAGTGATCCCACTTTTGCGTTTATTTCCATTGATGGGTGCCCGAGCTGCGGAAGATTTAGCCGCCTCTGTTCTCGTAGATTCTTTTTGGGCAGACTTGTCATTAGGTGAAGAGGATAATCTTCTTAAGGATACACTCATTCGTACTGTACGTCATTTTGTGGACGAGGTAGGAAATATGTATGAAGTTAACACAGATGCCGTACTTAAACGAGTTGAAGAGGGATACAAGATAGCTGTGCCTAACTTAACCTCAGAGGAACTACATGTAGAAAATGCGGAAGGTGATGATAAGAAGAAGGTAGTAGAGGATGCAGCAGCTTAGCAGCAAAAGTAATTGAGAGAGGTTTGTATTACAATTTTATTGTTATTGCTGCTATTATTATTATTATTATTATTATTATTATTATTTAGTTGTTGTTGTTGTTGTTTAGAACATATGGTTTTTATACATTACGAGAAGAGGGCGAAACGGAAAGAAAAAGAAAGAAAGGTATGGGACATAAACATTATTCTAAAGAATGATTAATCATGACCTACCTTTGAGTGTGAAGAAAAAGAAAGAAAGAAAGAAAGAGGGAGAGAGGAAACAAACAAACAAAAAAAAAAGATGAGTAACAATAAAAGGAAAGAGATGGAACTGATAAAACTTGTATTGTTTCTGTGGTTTGGATATATTATTCCATCTTGTACAATTTTTCTTTTTTCTTTTCTTTTTAATCTTTTTTTTTTTTTTGATAAGAGTATATGGGAAAAGGAGGACTTGCGCGGCTGCTAGCCACGGAAGTTTTGGGAGGGGATATTAATGCCTGTTGTGGTGTACTACGCCGAATACTCAGTGAGACAGTAGATGAAGGTGTTATTCATCATTTACAAGATGCTGGACAAGGTCTTGTAAGTGATGTTATTACATTAGGTAAAGTCTGTTTGGCAGATAATGCATCTCTTGTGCGTCCTACGTCTGTGGCAGTTTTATGTAACGCTTCTCAGCGCCTTGGCGATTGGCAGAGTGCGCTTTATTTTTCTGAATCACTACGAAGTCCTCCGTCTCCTGCCTTTATTTCATCCCTACTCTCACCTGGAAACTGTAATTCCATTCTTGATTACTGTACAAAAAAGAGTTGGACTTTGGATGTGCCGCATGCCACACAAATACTAGCGGGGAAATATGGAAGTTGGCTCTCTGCCTTAGCTGTAGCCGAAACTATGGAACGCCATTATCAAATGGGAGAATGGTATTCCTTAGGAGTGTTGATTCCTCATCTTTCTGCTAGTGGGGAATGGGAAAGAGCAATAGAACTGTTCACTACTGGAATAGCACGAGGGTCTTTAGTAGATCCAGTGTTTGTGGGGTCTCTTGTTCAACGAACAGCGCAGTTGAAACAGTGGCAAACATGTCTTTATATGCTTGGGGTAATTACTAAAACGAAGGAAGAAGCAAATTTTTGCCCCTCAGATTTGAATTTTTTTAAGGATGTTATGTCAGTCTCACAGGATTGGAAAGCATCTCTTTCGGTGTTTAATATTGCTGTTGGTATAGGGGTTAAACCTGATAAATCTATGGTAAGTCTTTTGTTAGGACAATGTGAAGAAGCTAATGCGTGGTTAATGGCGACTAAAGTATATGATACAGCCCTAGCAGAAGGTTTTGTTTCTAGCATAGCTGGAGATTCATATCAAAAACTTATTCGATCTTTTCATGCGGTTAAACAATGGGAAAAAGCATTATCAGCACTTTCATGGATGACAAAAGCAGATGAAGCATCTGCAACAACTGGGATGAGTGAACTTTTAGAATTATGCGAACAGTCAGGTCAGTGGGAGGCGGCAGTTCGGATTGGTAATATCCTTCTTGAAACGCATACATACTTGCCTGTACGTACGAATCTTTCATTTTTATTTGCCTGTGCTAAGGGAGGTAGATGGGAGATTGCAATACGAGCTCTGCAAGAATCCTTTGCAGATGCAAATCAAAGACCACATCCTCTTTCTGTTTGTGCAGCCTTACAAGCCTGTGTTGCCGCTAATCGATGGAAAGAAACCGTACAGTTACTCGAGCGAACACGTGGGGAGGAGCCAAGAGTGGTCCTCCCACCATTGGCACACCGTCTGGCAGTAAAGGCCTGCGTGGGTGCGGGTCGATGGAAGGAGGCCATCGCGGTACTTGACGAAATGACGGCGTGTGGACTACCAAAGGATAATCACAGTCAACGGCTTGGTGTGTGGGCCGCCGCACTCTCTGGAAACTGGCAGCTCTCGCTGGAGCACCTGCGACATCTTCCGTTGACTCAACGAACACCACAAGACCGCCTCGTCGTGCGCAGTGCTACTCGGAATCTTGGTGTAACAGCAAGAGCCATCGCACTGAAGTATCTTCAACAACAATCTACCTAAAATCCGGAGGGTTTTTAGAGGTGCTCAAAGGACAAGAAAAGAAAAAAAAGACAAGAATAAAGAAGAGAACTATAGTTGTTGATTTGCTTTCTTCTAGAGTGGAAGAACGTCAACGTTAAGAAACTATCTCTTTATCTCTCTGCTTTTTTTTTCTCCCTTTCTTGTTATTTTTTTTTCCCCCTTTGAATTACATCTCTTTGAGGTGCTCCTTACCACTGCTCACATAATACGAATCGGTATTGTTTTATTTGTTGTTGTTGTTGTTCATACCCTTGTATACATATATACATATACGTACATATATATATGATAAATATCATCTATAGATATTACATTAAACTTTCTGGAAGATGTATATATTCTGATGAATTCTTATGTATTTATTTATTTATTTATTTCTTGTTACTTCTCCCTAATTCTATATAGGTATATATACACATACATAATTGCAAATATAAATATATTAGATATTAAAAAAAAAAAAAAAACGGCAAATTTGTGAACCACTATAAAACAAGAAGAAGGAGAAACAAAGAGGCGAAAAAAAAAAAAAAAACAAAGGATATCAGAGGAAACTATCGCTATAATTTTCACAGAAGATGAGCCAGAAATCAGCATCTGTCAAGGAAGCCATGAAGAGCAGCAATAAACCTGTTGATGGTGATGGAAAAATATATGCTGAGGTACCAAAGCTTAAAACGGCACCTGGTTTATTATCAACCATTGGTGTAAGCGGAGTGTTGGGTGCGGCAGTGGGAGTGGCATCACGTCGACTCACATCGGACGCACTTTACGGAGCTGGTCTCGCAGTTATTGGGCTGCAGAGTTTAAGCTACATGGGATATATTCAGATCAACTGGAAAAGAGTTGAGCAAGATATTACGAATGTAGTGGATCAGAACGGTGATGGCAAAATTGATCAGAAAGATTTGAATATAATCCTGAAACGCTTCATTAAGTTTGCCGGAAGCGGTTTAAGTGATATTGCTGCATTCACAGCGGGATTCTTTTTGGGGGCCAAATTTATTGTATGAGTAAATAATCTTTGCTTTACTGTATTTCATTGAGTAAAAAAATATAGTTTTTAGGTATTTGTGTTCTCCTTTGACTAGTCTGAAAATGGATTCTCCGTTTTTTTTTTTTTTTTTTTTTTTTTTTTTTGTTCTTATGTGGGTAAAATTGAGGGAATGAAGGAGAAAAAGAAAAGAATATTTTTTTCTCATGCTTTTTGCTGCTTAGTCATGGTGTCATCACTCAAATTCGATTTGCGGACTCCCGTTCTTTTTCATTGATTTTTTTTTTTGTTTGTTATTGTTTTTCTGGTTTTAATTAAACTTCTCTCTCTTTTTTTTTTTTTCTTTCTTTTCTCTCTCTATCTTTCTCTTTCTGATGTTATATGATTTCACATTACTGTTGTTGAAGAGGGTTTTTATTTTATTTCATTTCATTCTTGTCATTTATGTTTGGTGTACTCACTTCACTGGTGCAGACAGCCACAGAGCAGGCGAAGAAACTCACAGATGAGGGATTGGAGTTTGTAAAGCAGACGGGAGTACTGGATCTTGAAGAGGGATATAATGATGAAGAAAAGAGTACTGGACTTGATAATAAGGAAGTTACTGAAACAACGCAGGAAACTTCATCTGAAGTAAAGAGTGAAGAAAAAGAGAAAACGAAAGAAAAAGAACGAAAAAAACAAGATGAAACATGTTGTGTTACAAAACAACTTCTTACTATACCACCATCTGAATGGGAATCACCAGTAGAAGAATGGCAAATGATAGCGGAATCTGTTTTAATGGAGGAGAATACCTGTATTATTCCTCCTAGTAGAATAATTGAGAATAAAGAAATCGCATCAAAGATTTGTAAATGTTTAAAGATAAATTCAATTGCTAATCTTCCAACCCCTGCGGAAGTAGATGCTTGTAAACCATCAAAGGAGGTAGTGGAATGGATATTATCTTCTTCAGAAAAAATGGAGTTTCGATCATCATTGGTTCCTCGTCTTGTTGGAGATGAAGATTATTGGGTAAATCTCTCATGGCGATTTCACCTTTATCACATGTGTCGTAACACGGATCAGTTATTAGATTTAGTTGAAATTGTATCAACTGAACCGGATCCAGTTGACAAAACAGGGACTCAGCGTAAGAAGAACATTGGTGTACCAAACAATACAGAGTATTGGAAAAAATTGCGAGATGAGGTACAGTCCAAGAGAGCCTTAAAGCATTGGATACAAGAACAGGTTAATAATGTCAATCATGAAATTGAACTCGCATGTGGGAACCTTCAGTTACTGTCGAAACTTATTAAAAAACGTGAAACTACGGATTTGGGAAATTCTGTTTGTGAAAGTTGCAAATATCACAAGACAAAACTAAGTCGTTTAATGGGAGATTTAGCGGCAGAACAGGAAAAACTTAATGATAGTGAACTTTCTGTAGAGCATGGCTCTCTCTTTTCTCGACTTGTTGAAACGAATGAGATGTTGCGTATAAAGATTGAAGCATACACGGATCTTTGCAGTGGAAATCTTTCAGAGGGGTGGGAACATCTCTCTGATGAGGGAAATGTAGAAGTAGCAACTAAAAATGACATGGATGAGGAAAAAGAAACCGATGGTGATGTAGTCTTTGAAGCAGCGCTACCGTGGGAAGATGAAGAAGAAAAAAATGCTAATTCCTCTTAAAATAAAAAAAAATTTTTTTTTGTTTTTCTTTTTTTTTTTTATTGTCTTTTTCGAATTTTTTAAATGCAAAAGAGAATAAAAAAAGGGATAGAAAGAGAGGGAGGATTTTTTTTTTTTTCTTTTTCGGAAAGTTGAAATTACGCTTGTTTTTATTAGTGTTAGTTTTTGATTTGAGTTTTGCTATACAAATTGATCGTGCAATGTGAATTTGTTTCTGGTACTCTTTCTACTCATGTACACTATGGATTAATGGATTATTGTTTTTATTGTTTTTATAATCTTTCTTTTTTATTTTATTATTTATTTATTCTTTTTTTGTCGTGTGTGTATCCTTTAATAGTTTAAATTCCTTTCCGTTATAAGGGTTGAATACGATAAAAGGGCAAGTGTATTATTTCACCTGAAGTACTAGGAGAGGGTGGTGATGACTGTAGTGTTTCCACTTCTGCGGGCGTTGGGAAAAGTGCCTCAACTCACTGAAGTGAAACCCAATGCGGCGGTGGCGGCACGTTCTCTTCTGTTTGGATCCACCAACAAAGTGCCTTTTTTGCATGAAAGTGAGAACCCCACGGCGAGTTTTCAGTGCAGTTACTCTGTTGGTGAAGAATTTTCTATTCCAATGTCATTTATAGGATCATGTGCTGAATATGGAGAAGAGACTGTATTAGTTCATATTCCTGGTCTTCCTGGGGCTTTTCCCGTTTCTATGGGGGAATTACGCCGACACAGGGATTTTTTTCACCTCGATCACAAAAAGGAAAGAGTAGCTTCAGAGGAATCTTCTAATCTGAGTCTTTTTTGCGCTACGGAGGCGGTGAAAAAAGGTATGGGAGAACAAAAGGTATTGGATCATTTACTTTCCGTAACACGAAGACGGTTAGTGTCTTTACGTGGAGCAGAGACATTATTAAAAATTGGTAATCGCATTAATGAAGAAGCACTTCAACTCTCATTTCCATATCATTGTGGGGCTAATCATGCCTCTAAGCGGTATTTAGATATTACACCAGAGGTTTGTACATTATTTGGTAGTCATATAAAACATGGAACAAAGATGCTTTGTCGTTATGGTGTTGCAGTTATGATTGGTGTTGCCTTAGATGAAAGTTTTGGTTGTCCTGTACCTTTTTGGAATCCTTCTGGGGCTCCTGCTGCTTGTTTAGCGCCTATGTTTAATGGATGTCAAACTATTCCTGTAGGTGATGTTAAATTAGAATACAATGGTCCAACTACAAATTCAGTTCTTCTTACTGCTGAGGATCCTGTACGATATTTAAATCCTACCCTTGATGGAAAGTATGATGTAACCACATGGTTAAATGAAGGATTATTTGGAGTTAAAGTAGGACAAGTAGTTAATGATGACTGCGTTGTTCATGGTGTTTGTTATAATGAAAAACATTCTGAATTTGAACTACACATTCGAGATTTATCAACTGGTGAAATAAGACAATCTAATAAGTGTTGGTTAAATTAAATTTTGAAATTGCAATACCTTGCGTTTTGGATTTTTTTTTCTTTTTCTTTACCCTCATATATATACTTGGGTCCTCTACAGACGTGGATATGACTTTACCTTTGTTGGAATCATTCTCCAATTGGTTTGCTTCCTCTTTCTCTCACCTTTCCCCACCAAATACCTTTTATTATTATTATCATTATTATTTTTATCAGTGTTCTAATTCTTATTATTATTTTTTTTCTCTGAAATTTGTTTCTCTTTTGACAGTTTCCTTTTTTCCTTCTTTCCTTTTTTTTTTTTTTTCTTTATTATTGTTTCTTTCTGTTTTTAAATTTATTTCTTTATTTTGTAGCAAAGGAACAAAAAAAAAAAAAAAAAATGGAGCCGTCTCCAGTTTCCGTAGAGAGATGGGAATCTAATACTCGCTCCAGCTCCTCCGTTTCCGTTCCTCAGACCGGTACGGGTTTCACTCATATTAAACGAGCCTTCTTTGGCGATTTGGCAGAAGTACGCCGTGTAGATGCAAGCGAGTTAACGGGGCGACGACATTCTGTTTCGCGAAGTCAAAGTCATGAGATGCCATCACCAAAGATTCAAATTCCATCTAGTGATGATATCAGCGAGAGGGATCCTATTCGATGCACATTAGAGAAGGTCGTGTTACCACAGAAATATGAAAAGGAGTATGAAATAGAGGAGGAGGAAGAAGAGGAAATATTGGTGATGCCAAGTACCGAATCACAGAGACGAATTGTGCGTTTCTATAGTGGAGTGGCTGCTAGTGCACTTGGTGGTGCTGTTCTTGCTGGATTTGTTAAACAAAGTTTAGGATCCCTTATCCGTTTTATGGGGAGTGGGGTGGTAATGATACAGTTATTAAGTGTTCTCGGTTACGCTGATGTTCGCTGGCGAAAACTGTTATCTGATGTATGGGTATTGGGAAGGCGAACACCAGAAATTCATGTTGTCCATTCAGTGTTTAGCAAAGTTAGAGAATCTGCTGTTTTAAAGATGGCCTTTGTAGGTGGGGTTCTAGGTGGATTATTTCTACCTTAACCTTTACTGCATATATACATATAAAAATATATATATATATATATATCTGTATATACATATCTCTATGTGTACGTGTATCCACTTATTATTTGTATTCTTATTATTATTACTATTATTGTTATTGTTTTCTAGATGTTTTTTTTTTTTTTTCTTTTCATGTGACGATCTCCTTAACATTAACAGCAACATTATTTAGGAGAATAATGTCCATTTATGATTATATGTTGTATACAATTTTTATTGTTAACTAAAACTGCTCTATTGTGACTATTAATGGGAAGTGATAGTAATAATGATGATGGGTTAATTTATGTATATGATATTTTTATTTCCCTTTTTTTTTACGCTTTTTCATTTCTCCTTTTTCTCACAAAGCCAAACTTACACAAGGGGTGTGTATAGTTGTATAACTTCCATATATACACACACACACACAAACATTGACGTATATCTAATAATAACGAACAAAAAAAAATACCAAGAAGAAGTATATATTTGTTGATATTATTATTCATTAAAAAAAAAAAGTATTAGTTCTATTATTATCGACCTCACCTGTTTGTTTGTATTACTTCAATCTCTGCTGTTTAAATGGCGTTTGTATTCTACCGCAGTTTAGGCGACGGCTGGCGTGTGGGCGTTGCGGATTCACTCGAAGGTTCCATCATTCGTGTTCGCGATGGTGCCACTGAAATAACTGTGGCTGCCGACGATATCTACATTCCACACAACACACATGATAATAACAAGGAGAATCAACAGAAAGAAGAAGAAAAAGAAAAAGAGGAATTATTATCATCATTGTTTTGTATGGATGAACACCCACTGCAGTTCCTGCGGCCGTGTGATGCTGCGCGGATGTCGCCGTCGCCACTCGTCGGACTTCCGCCGCTCGTCGAGTTGTTGCGCCGCCGCACCGCCAACGGCATTCACGCCACTTGCATTGGTGATAACTTCACACTTCTGCTCAGCGGCAATAATGATCTCAACACTACTCCAGATATTAATGGTTATAATAATAATAATAATAATAATAATAATAATAATAATAATAATAATAATAATAATAATAATAGAGTGGATACGGCACTGAAGGCTGTTCTTGCGTGGAAGGGATCGCGACAACGACAAGTGGTGGTTGCCTGCGGTCGTGCGAAACCAAACTTATGCAGTGATTTGGTTTTATCATGTTGTTCTCATCTTGAGTCCACACCTGCACAAATGAAAGTTATTAAAGCTGCAATGAATGTCATCTCCGCCTTTACATGTACGGTGGGACAACAACAAAAGTCTTATCTTCAAGTACATATCTCTGCAGATGGAAAAGAGAGCGAAGAAGCATTAAAAAGAGTTCAAATAGAGTGTGATCATCTTTTTACTTCAAGTATTGGGGATTCAAATAAAAATAATTTTAGGATATTTTCCTATATATTGTATGGATTCAGTGGTGAAGAAAAGGAACGTTTTTTTATAAATCGTAAGCAAAATGACTTTGTATGCCAATCAAGTATTCAAGATATCAATCTTATTTCACACTTACGAGAAGAGTATATTATTTTTACTAATGCTATGGAAGATCTTGGTATTTCATTCGCTTCTCAATTAGCACTTTACACTCGTATGGCAGCGATTGTACACCTTACTGAGATTGATTTCTACGATGATGGTTCTGCTTCCAATCTTCCAGCTATTAAGAATGTTGCACGTCTTTTCCAATTGGATTTTGATGAATGTTTGCGTATATTTACTTCTCGAGAAATTTGTACTGCCGCTGCTCGTTTATTATACCTTACTACTTTTACAATGTTGTTAAAACATGTAAATAGTGCGCTTAACTTTTATTCTGAGGAAAAACCAATCCCATCTTCTATTACAGTTCTCTCTATTCCACAGCTTCCTCCCGTTTCTTCTAACGATTTGGAAAATATTACTCTTGCTGCCGTGTACGAAGATATACAGCAAGCCTTTCTTCGCTCAAGTGATCGGGAAGTCATTCAATGGCAGCGAACGGGTCTTTGTATACCACCACAACTAGGACCTGTGCTGGACTCATTGGATAATTATAGTTTATTGAAAGTATTGTATGGACTCGGCGGTGTACTCTCTGTGGCACAATCCGCACGAAATACAGAAAAGATAAAAGTGGCACTCGCAGGATGCGCCAGACACACACGTGTAAAGTTTAATCCCAGTACTCTCATTCTCAGTATGGAACACTCTTTTGGGGTTCGACAGTATCAGTTTCCATCCAGTGTAGAAGAGATGACAAAACTGAAAACAATATATCATGCAGATTATGAACATGTTCGTACATTTCTTATGGAGAATGCAGATGTGGATACACAAGAGGCTTTACATCTTCTTGCACAAACAGATAGTAGTACCGCAGATCAGATTATTACACAAGAGATGCTACATTTAAAGCCTTTACTTGATGTATTACAAGATGAAAAAAATGTTTTTTGGTGGATAGGAGGTATTGATACTGGTGCACATTTTCGAGGTGATGATGTGGAAATGCAATTGAAAGAACTTCCAGTTTTATCTGCAATGGAATTACGTCGTCACTTACCTAACCGATATATTATATGTAATCCTACATTTATTGTTTCTACATTTAAACCCCTTTTACCACCAGAGAAGTTAATCAATACATCTATAAGTGAATTAGCTACTAGTATTTTGGATTATTCAGGTTTAAAATATTATGTAAAACGTGAAGGAGATTTCTTACTAGATGGTGCCTCACTTATGGATTTATATATAAAGTTAAAAGAAAAACTTGAACAACACGCTATTATTATTCAAGCTTTTGCTCGAATGAAATATTGTTCATATATGGTGAGGAGACGTGTATTGGCGTGGTCTGAGGCTGTACAGAATCTTGAAAAACAACGTAAGAGAATTGTGGATGAACATCATTTTCTCTCTCAGAAGGGTGGTTTATATCATACACAATTGAGAGAATTAATGGAAGAAGAAGATGCGGCTCGTTCTCTTATTAAAGAAACATGTTGGAGTGAACGAGGGGAAATGCAACTCACCTTTCAAGAAAGTGTAGAAGAAAATTTGCTAGACATGATGGTATCATCTATTCAGCGCCAAGATAGAAATATGCGTTCGACACTTCAAACCAATAAAACTGAAAAACTGAAAATGACGGAAGATTACATTCAACAACGATTAGAAAAACACCGTTCTCACTTAGACAGTATTATTGAACAAGAACTAAACAGTAGTAGAAGCCGAGCGCAATCTCAACATATTTCCAGAGTTCATGAAAATCTTCTGCGGAGTCAAGAGATAAGTGAAGAACGACGAGCACGACTGCAGGCCTCATTAATTCGCAAGCGTTCAAAAAGTGAAGGCTCTCGTGTGGAACGTGAACGACAGGCGCGGGAGAAGTCATTAGATCTCACGCGGCGTCAATATCGCAATCAAGCGGCCCGTGAACAAATTATGCAAACACGTGAAGACTATAATGAAATGCTTGCAGTGCAGGTGATGTTAAATGATATGGAGTCAAAAATGACACGACGTGTAAAGGATGAAATTGTTTCTTTTCGTCGTCAAGAGAATGAAAGACTTTTGCGAAAACTTCAAGAGGAGCGAAAAGAAAAAGAAGCTCTCATGATAAAAGCAGCAAAAGTAAATGAACGACGAGCAGTGCAGCGTGAAATCCAATTGCAACGTAAAAAAGAAATGGAAGAACGACAAAAAAGAATGGAGGCACAACGACAATTGGATATGCAACAACGACAACAACGGGCTATGGCTCGTTTGCAAACAGCAAAGAAACAACAACAAAAGAAATTAATGGGAACTCTACTTCGGGCAGAGTCCACTCTAACACACCCACGCTTATATGAACATCGCTCTGATCAGACATTATTAAGCACGAGTTCTCGTGATCGGCAACTTGGCGATTCCATTGTGCTCACGAATGGGAAAGAGACATATACACCGCTCTTGTCAGAGACTTCCCTGCGAGGACTGTTTGAGTACCACGCAACTAAACCCCGGGCAAAGTCACCGTATCCATATGCGACACCTAAACGGTAGATACAATAATAATAAGAGGAGGAAATACAAATATCTTTTTTTTTTTCTGTTTTTAGTAGTAGTTGTTCTGTTCGTTTTATTATTATCGTTCTGTTAAAGAGTGTCTCTATCGCTCTATCTCACTGTGTATTGTTGTTTTTTTTACTGTATCGAAGACTATTTTTTTAATTTATTTATCAGTTTTTTTTTGTTTCTTTTTCTACTTTCCTTTCTCACCGTTTACAGTTTTTCTCCTGATACGATATTCATGACTACTAATCTGAAGTAATGGCGTTTATTTTTATTTTATTTGTGTGTGTTCTGTTCCTCTCTTTAGTTTTTACTTCTCACTTGACTTCTCAGCCTACCTGCATTGAGTGAAATAGAATTATTATTATTATTATTATTATTATTATTATTATTATTATTATTATTATTATTATTATTATTATTATTATTATTATTACTGCTCTCGTGAATTTCCCCTACCTTGTCTTTTTTGCACACTGAAATAATAAACGTAAGTAGGATAAATTTGCATACGCACATCTATATATATAGATATATATAAAAAAGAACGTCTCACAGAGAAGGAAAATAAGTGAAAAAACAAACAAAGATCTTCTTTGAATAAAAAAGAAATAATACAATCTTGAGCATTCAAATAATATAAAAAAAGAAAGAAAAAAAAAAGAAAATGCCCAACTTGTGCGTGTCTGCTACCTTCAACCCACCCGTTATCTCTATTCTCGGCTCGGCGCTGCGCGAGGAGACGGTGAAGCGCATGGAACAGCGCATCCCAAGTGTGATGTCCACCTCCGCAAGTCCGTCGCGCGAGCCCAGCAAGTTTGTATTTTACACAAATCCCGATCACTGGCGCATGGAAGTAAGTCAACACTTCTGCGATGATCTACACAAGTCAGCAGTGTTCCTCGTGATCATTGAGTCTCTTGAATCTGAGGGATGGAATCTGCGTACAACTAACACGGTTCGTGACCCTGAATCTAACAGGGATACAACCAAGCTGTTCTTTGCACGAAAGGCATAAATGAAGAAGAGATTTTGTGTATCTTGCAATGAGATATGTATGTATGTAAGCTTGTTTACAAGCCTTCTGGCTCTTTTTTTTTTTCTGTGTTTTATTTTTATTTTTATATAAATATAAATATTATGGGATGTATAAAGATCACACAGAAGATACTCGATGGACAATATTGCATATTGTATTGCATTAAGGCAATGAAATAGACTCCATGTTGTACTGATATTTGATATTTCTTTTTTGTTTGTTTGAACGTTGACTTGTTTACTCTCTTATTATATTGTTTTTTTTTTTTTACTTATTTCTTTTTCTTCTCTTACTACACTCACACAAACACATGCTCCTAAAAAAAAAAATATATAAATAAAACAGAAAGAGAGTTGTTGTTTTTTTTTCTCTTTTTTATCGTGGAAGTATACAACGGTGTGAAACTCAACAATACAAAGAGAAGTAGATACTTCTATTGATATTTATTTATTTATATTTATAAATAAATATCTGTTTGGGTCGTTTTTTTTTTTTCCTATAGCTAATAGCAAACAAAAAGAAGAAAGAAAAGAAAAGAAAGAAAAAAAAAAGAAGAATAAAATGGTAAGAGCCTCTACTGTAAAGAGACCTTTATGGTCCTATCTTGTCCCTTTAACGTACACCAGCCGTGTGCACCGCCTTGCCTATCATGCCCCCAAACTTATGTTCGGCGTTGCGGCGACGGCTATTCTCATGCGGCAGTCGTATTATCGCAGTTCCCTCGCAGACGAGGACGAAAAGACATTTGATCGCATCGACCGCCGCGCGTACGTCGCACTTCCCGATGGACGCATGGCGCTGGTGTATCCCATCATTGATACGCAGATGACACCAACACGTGTGGTCTTGTCATTCCTCGATGCCATCAATCCTTTGCCGTAAATCTTCTTTTTTTTTTCTTTTCTTTTCTTTTCTTTTCTTTTGTTGTTCTTGTGGTAGTGGTTCTTGCTACTTGATGTTGTTATCCAATGCAACTATGTAGAAGAGTATGGAAAGAGAAGAGAAGAGGGGAAAAAGAGGAAAAAAAAAATAAGGAGAAATGGGTGGGATGGGAAGTAAAGGGGCGTTAGGTAGCAGTAGTTTTGAAGAAGATTGGTGGAATGAAGTTGTCATTGTAATTATTATCACATTTGCATTGTGGTATTTTTCAGTGTTTTGTAACTGTGTCTTTGACGTTCACTTGCAAATGATTCAAGACTACAGATACACTCACGCCAAATATTAGCAAAACAGAAAAGAAAAAAAAAAAAAGAAACAAGATGAAAGCAAAATTTGCTTTTATTTTTATTTTTGCAACATACACGAAAGAAAAAAAAAGAAAAAAGAATGTTTATTTTTTGGTACTGTGTCAAATGGTCAGAAAAAATGTATATTTCTTTGTTATTTCTCAGTGAATCTCTACTAGTCTCTCTTTTTTCTTCTATTTGTCTCTCTTATGTCTTTTCCTTCACCTAAACGTGTTGCTGCGGTTTGTTTGCTGTTTTTTTTTTTTTTTTTAATGTAAACAGGTACACTCACAGAGGAGCACACACGTATTCTACAGGATTTATCAGAATCTCACTATTTTGTACGGTAGTTTATTTTTATTTTTCTTTTCTATAGATGTCTCATTGCCCACCTCCCTCACTAATTGAGAAGGTGAAGGATGAAATAGAAGGCTCATTCCCAATTCAAAGTGCATCGTCTCAAAGATCTGAAGAAGAAGTGTACCAAAATGTTCTTGCAGGTCCCATTATTAGTTTACGTTCAGTTGCAGTATTGTGTCGTCGCGGTACCCCAGAAAAATATCGTGCGGTTTTTTGGAAACTGTTGATGGGATTTCTACCCCCTGAAGTATCCCGATGGGAAAAATTGCAGGAGGCAAAGACAAAGGAGTATTGTGATATTGTTCATATTGTATGTGAACTTGATGAACAGGGAAAAGTTGTAGTGGGAGGAAGTAGTAGTAGAGCGGTGGATGTTGATATTCCCCGCACAATACCATCTATGCACTTCTTTAACGCCCATGAAGATCAATCAAATGTACCAAGTATTCAAATGGTGTTCTCATCAACGCAGGAGAGTCTACGACGTATCATACATACCCTCGCTGGTGTTAACAGAGGTCTTGGATATGTACAAGGTATGAATGAGTTGGTTGGTCATCTTTTATATGCGTTTTCTGGTGGAAGGCGTGAAGCTGTATGTGATAGTGTAGAGAGTGAAGTTTTCTTTTGTTTTCAGACTATGCTTACATATCTTGGTGATGACTTTTGTCGTAGTTTAGATTTTGATCAAGATACTGGGGTAATGTGTACTATTCACCATTTTGAAAGACTTTTTCAATTTATTGATCCCATACTTTGGGAACATTTGGAGTCACATCAGGTAAAATCTGAATTTTACGCTTTTCGTTGGATTACACTTCTCTTCACACAAGAATTTAACGTACCGGATGTTTTTCGTGTATGGGATTTTCTCTTTTCTTTTGGAGAAGAATTGCGTAGTATCGTTTTATACGTTGCTGTTGCAATGTTACATTATCAACGTCATGAATTATTACAGATGAATATTTTATCTGAATTTCTTCCCTTATTACAGTTGTACCCACCATGTGATGTTAACGAGTTTCTCAAGATAGCTATGAAGTGGATTGAAAGATTTGGCTTTCAATTAGTAAAACAATTGAAAGTGTCAACTCCAGAAGATGTTGTTCTGCTGCAGCGTCAACATGGAATAATAATAGCAAATGAGGTATCATGGAGTGGTAGTTTACGGGGTTTAATGAGCTCCATGCGTGGACTTACAAAGTATCTTAAAAAAGAATAATAGTCTGTAGTTGTAGTTGTCGTTGTTATTGTCATTTTTTTCTTTTTTTCTTTTTACCTTTTTTTCTTTCTTTCTTTTTTTTTTTT
>NW_021639849.1:216786-227934 GCF_002087225.1 Trypanosoma theileri
TTTTTTTTTGCACACGTCTGCCCGTGTTTTCTTAAGGTTTCTCTACGGTCGCTTATTGATTCACCGTTTTTTTTTTTTTTTTTTGATTCTTCTTCTCTCCCTATCATTGCGAACTGGTAACACCGTGTGTACCGAATGCTCTTAAATGCGCATTATAAGAGTAAAGGAATGTAAAGAAGAATCTTAATAAATAAGGGAAAGAGAAAAAAAAAAGGAAAGAATGCTATTCTTCCTTATTTCGATTGTTATTGTTGTTGTTATTATTTTTTTTTTTTTGATCCTTCTTCTTGCGTGTATTCTTCTTCTTTCCTTGCTTTACTTTTACTCTTTTTTTTTTCGTTTAGTATTACTCCCTTGTAACGGGAGAACACAAGAAATAGAGAGGTATAGTGTTGTATAACCCCATATACATATATACATATACAAAGAGATAGAGAGAAATATAGAGATAGAATTGCTCTAGAGAGGTTGCCCAGTGACAACAAGAAAAAGGATAGATTCAGAGAGATTAAGAGTACAACCATACAAAAATAATAATAATAATAATAATAATAATAATAATAATAATAATAATAGATTGACAAGATTATATATATATCCATAAACGTATCCTTTTAAATGTCGTCACTAAAAGGAGCACCAAGTCTCAATCGGCCTCCACAAAAAGGTTTTTCGTACGATGCCTTTGATGATTTTGAGGATGAGGATGATGATTACATACCTCCCGTTAGCAATGAGCTCGAAGAGAAAAAGAAGAAAAAAAAAGAAAAAAAGGAAAAAAGAAAAGAAAAGGAGCGAAAACGAGAAAAGGCTAAAAAAAAAGAGGGGCAACATACATCTGATAGTGGAGGAGGAATGAGTAAACATTATAGTGGAGATACAACGAGTCAAGCAAGCCCTCGTACTGACAACAGTAAGAGAAAAGATGATGATGATGATGATGATTATGACTACGATTTTGATGAAGATATTGAGGATAATAATGCTATACAGTACTCAGATGACTTTGAAGATGACGTCATTCCCGAGGTTCCAAGTGTCCCAAGTGCTAATGTTGTAAAAGATCAACAACGTCTAAAGGAGGAGCAAGAACGACTTGATCGTATTGCGGAAGAAAAACTTCGAGCCGAGCGTGAAAAGCATGAGGAACAAATACGACGTTGGCAAGCAGAGCAAGAACGATCTGAGAAGGAGATGCAACGACAACAAGAACAACTCCGTCTACAAATGGAAGAATTAAAGCGTGCTCAGGAAGAAAAGATGAAGGAAATGGAGGCAGCAGCAGCAGCGGCGGCAGCAAAAGCAGCAGCAACAGCAGCAACGACAACAAAGGGAATGAAGAGTGGTGATGATCATGCGAATATGGCGGGTTCTCTGGTGGGTGAAGACCCGGAGGAGGGCCAACGTGGGGCGCTTTCTGGGGCTCAGCGTCGTCGTCTGCGTGAGCGAGAGCACGCCCTGCACCTGCGCCGGCTGGAGCAAGAAGAGGCGGCGCGTGGACTCTTCCAGCGGCTCGCGCAGGACGTGCGGGATGTCTTCCACGAGCTGAACCTCTCCGTTGTCGCGGCGGAGAAGGAGCGGCTGCTGCGGGACGAGCGCTACCGGCGGGGGCGGGAGGAACGGGACCGCCGCGAGGAGGCGGAGCGGGCGGAGCGCCTCGAAAAGGAGGCACGCGAGCGGGAGACGCGGGAGGCGCAGTTTTGGACCGCGATGGACGAACGCGAGAGGCGCTGGCAGGCAGCCGTCGAGGCGCGGGCCGCGAAGGACGACGAGGAGCGCGAGGGACGATGGCGCCGGGAGCGCGAAGATCGAGAGGCTCGACAACGCGCAGACGCAGAGGCCCGCGCAGAGACGGAGCGACACGAGCGGGAACGCCGACTGCGCGATGATACGCACGAACGTGAACGGGACCGTGCTGTACAGCAGGCACAGTTAGAGGATGCACGACGGCAGTATGAAGCACAGTTAGAAGAGGCTCGACGACAGTTTGAGTTTGACCGTGCGCACGCAGCTGAAATGCATCGTATGGAAATGGAAGCCATAGAAAAACGACACGCGGAATCATTGGGACAAAATGATAGGGTTCATATGCAGCAAATAGCATTATTAGAGACACATACAGGGAATGCTTCAAAGCTTGAAAAACTCATTGCACAGATGCATGAGGATATGGAAGCTACTAAAAAAATGAACGTAACGCTCACAGAGGAGCGTCTTGCTTTGCTACGACAAAAGGAACATTTGATTGATGAACAAAAGGCTCTTGTGGATTCTGTACTAGAAGAACTCAAGTATACCAAAGAAGAATTAGAAAAGGAGCGAGCACGTGTTGCTTCTTTATATGCAAAGTTTGATATTTCACTTTCAAATTTTACTAAAGAAGCGGCAGAAGAACGTCGACGTTCGCAAGAATCTCAAGCACACTATGAAACACTTCGACAACAACTTGAAAAGGATCGAAAAATGATGCTTTTTGAGATTGCTCAAGAACGTAAGGTTTTTGAACAACAATATGAAGATTTCATGGGAAAAAAATTACAAGCTATGGCAGAATTACAGGAAGAAAGGATGTCGATTGCTAGAGAACGTACAGAAGCTGCCATGTTACGAGAGCGTCGTAACAATGATGAAGCTGATGTACTTAAATCGCTTCGAGCTCACGAGGAGGCTTACGCAGCGAAGGTAGAAGGAATTGAAGAAGATCGAATAGCTATTAGTAACATGAAAATTGAGCAAAAACGTATGTGTGATGAGATTACGAAAGAACGTGAAGCTTTACGAAGAGAGCGTGAAGCCTTTGAGGCGGAAAAGGGTGATCTTCTCCGTCGCTTTGAGGAGGTACAACTTCGGGCAGTAGAGGCGAGTGCCGCACAGGAACGTATCCGTCATGAACTTGAGCTGCAGAACGCCGAGAAGGCCAAAATACGTGCCGAGACAGCTGCCAGACGTGTACAGGTACACACGGATCCTGTAGCTGTTGCAGGTGTGGCCTCACGACTGCAGATTGATCTCTCACGTCAGCGTGCTATTCTGAAACGTTTGGGTCATACATAATTTATGGCAGTCATTTGGAATCCAAATGAGTGGATTAAACAAAAAAATAAAAAAAAAAAGAGTTTTATAGACGAAAGTATGATAGTTCAACCATATATGTATAAATATCAATTTATATTGATATTATTATTATTATTATTATTATTATTATTATTATTATTATTTTGCTTACTTTTTGAGAGGGAGAAAAAAAAAAAAATAATAAGAAAGAAAAGCGTGCGGAGACTGTAATGAAAAAAGGGGGAAAGAAAAACACGTACAACCTCAACAGGTTAGTTATATCTTCACATTTCTATATTTCTCCATTTTCGTTATTTTTTTTTTCTCTTTCTGTCTCTCTCTCTCTCTCTCGTTTTTGCGGGCTTCTTTATTTTCATTATTTTTAAATTACTGTTTCTGATATATATATATATGTTTATTTTTGCTCCCTCATTTTTTTCCCCCCCCTTTTTGCCAGAATCAAAAAAAAAAAGAAAAAAAGCCTACTAGTTCAAGTGAGTAAGCCATGCTTCGCTATACAAGATGCATTACCAAAGGTCATGGAAAAACAATTCTTTTCGGTGGTGATGCAAGAGAGCGAATGCTTAATGGTATTGAACGTATCGCCACTGCTGTGGGTGTCACCCTTGGTCCTAAGGGACGTAATGTTATCATAAGACAACCATCAGGAGAACCGAAAATCACAAAAGATGGAGTAACAGTGGCACGATCTGTTGAATTTAATGATCAATTTGAAGATGTTGGTGCACGTCTCATTAGACAAGTAGCTAGTAAAACAAATGATGTTGCAGGAGATGGTACTACTACGGCTACTATTTTAGCTTGGAGTATTTTTGCAGAAGGTTATAAAAGTGTGGCTACAGGAGCTAATCCGATGGATCTCAAACGTGGTATCGATATTGCTGTTTCCGTTATTCTCAAGAGTCTTCAAAAACAAAAACGTTCTGTAAAAGATTTAGCAATGTTAGAGAATGTAGCAACCATTAGTGCTAATGGTGAACGTCCATTGGGAAAACTAATTGCAGCTGCTGTACAAGCAGTTGGAGTAAATGGTTACATATCTGTATTGGATGGGAATACCACTGCAACCGAGTGGAAACGATATGATGGTTGGAGTATTGAACAAGGTTTTATTTCCAGTGCACTTGTTACAGATACTGCAGAACTTAAGTGTCAACTAGATAATCCTTTGGTATTTATTACAGCTCAAAAGTTAGAGATTGTAGGAGATATTTTACGACTCTTAGAAACTGCTAAAAAAAGTGGTAGATCACTTGTTATTGTAGCTCCAGAATTTTCAGAATCTGTAATGCAAACCATCTATCATAACCATGTTCATAAGGTAGTATTATGTGGTGTAGTTTGTACTCATGAATTATCAGAGGAAGAATTACATGATCTCGCTTCTTGTTGCAGTTGTGTGGTTGAAAAAGTTTCCTCCATTAATCTTGTAGATGATGTTCATACTCTTCTTGGTCGTGCAGAGCGCATGGAACAGACAATGGATAGTACGATCATAGCTGGAGTCGCTGATACTGCACCACGTGTACGTCTCTTACAAGGTCGTTTAGATCGAGCCATGACTGAAGAGGCAAAAGAGAAATTACGTGAACGTATGTCAAAGTTAAATCGTACATTTGCTGTTATTCGCGTTGGTGGTCGCTCAGCGGTGGAAATCAGTGAGTCAAAGGATCGTGTGATTGATGCCCTGAATGCTTCTCGCAATGCTCTTTCTGATGGAATCGTAGCAGGTGGGGGTGCGGCACTTCTTCATGCCTCAAAGGAGTTAGATAAGATTTTGCAAAGTGATGATGAGATGGAGCAAGATCGGAGAACAGGAATTCTTATTGTACGTAATGCCGCGCGTTTACCAATGAAGCGAATTAGTGAAAATGCTGGTGAGGAAGGAGCTGTTACTGTAGAGAATGTTGCAGAATATGAAGATACTTGTATGGGATATGATGCCCAAAACGATCAATATGTGGATATGTTTGAAGCTGGTATTATTGATCCTGTTAAGGTTGTGACGTCTTGCGTAATCGATGCCTCCTCTGTAGCTGGCTTGATGATTACAACGGAAGCCAGTGTTTGTGACTTTACCGTGGAATAAAAAAGGGGAAAAAAAAGAACAAAGAAATCACATGAAAAGACGAAAACGAAAAGAAAAAAAAAGAAAAAAAGAAAACATTTAATGATAATAAGTAGCGGGAATTGTTGTTGTTGTGGTGGTGAGTGATATCGGCAGATATGAAGAAGCATAATCAAACCTAATGAATCAAGTTTTTGAGCAAGGTTGAACGAAAATTTGATTTAGTTAGAGATGCTTGATTCAGTCACAGTATTAAACTCTTTTTTTTTTTTTTAGATATATTGTTCTTATTATTTTTTTTTATTTTATTTTTTTATTTTTACTCATGTCCTCTAAGGTGGGCAATCAAGAAACAAAATGAAGCAAAATGAAAGTACATGCACTTTGTGAGAGAAAGTGGGTATTATTACTAATGGTATTAGTGTGGGGACGGCCGAATAGTGTTTTTTTTTTTTTCTTATTGTTCTTGTGTTTATCCTATTTCACGGATATCCAGCCTTCAAACTATCTTGTCTCCCCTCCTCCTCTATCTTATCTTTCTTTCTCTCTTTCTTCGTATATCTGTATCTCTCTCTCTCTGTGAGTGTGTGTGATAGAAGAAGTGGTGTAGGACGTCAATGCTGCGCCTATCGTGCCTGTGGCGTGCGATGGCGCCGGAGTTGCAGCTCGAGTACGTGCCGCTGCTCTTCACCCGCACGATTCTCGGCCCGCAGGGGGGATTCGCCGGCGAGGAGCGGCTCATCAAACTCGACTTGGCGAACAAATACATCGCCGACGGACACGCCGTAACGCCCACGGAAGAATTGCGGCGTGGACTGTGGTGTTATAATCCGGATACGAATCAACATGATTGTTTCGTGGAGCGCAATGAAGACTTTCTTGATTTCGCCGCCAGGAAACGACAGTGGTTAGATGTCTACTGGCGTGTGAACACAGGGTATTTACTCTTTGGTCGTCAGTCATGGGGACAAGGATTTCTTCTTAATTGCCCGCTGCGTAAACGTGATATTGCGCAGAAGTTGTGGGAACAGTATAAGGTCCGCGTGGATCCGCGGCTCATAGAGTTCCGAGAGAAGGACCGGCGAACAGGTATTCAGGAATTAGGGCATAATTGGTGTTGGCTGTATCTGCCTGGCGCAGAGGAGCTGGGTATTGAACGGGAAGTGTATGACAATAAGCGTGTAAAGGTACGAATACATGTGCGGAAAATGACATCCATGTATGCGCTTTATTGATTCAGAGCAAAAAAAAAAAAAAAACACAGGGAGGAGGAGGAGGAGGAGAAACAAACGAAAAAAAAAAAGGACGTTGAGAGAGAGAGAGAGAGATGAGAAAAGAGAAAGGAAAGAATAATTCTCCTTGTCGATGGAGTTGCGTTTCAGTGATTGTGTAGTTCTCTTCGTAAGAGTATGTTTCTTTAACGAAGATGTGTTTTGTTTCGTGTTATTCTGCTCTTTATTTATTCTGGAAACACTGCTTTCTGCAATTGGTAGCAGTGGTGGAGAGTTATGATATGATATTATGGCTTTACCAAGATATAATTAAAAGAATTTCTTGACTTCTTTCTTTTTTTTTCTTCTTGTCTTGCCATGTTGTTGACATATAAAGAAGAAATACTGTCATCTTTTCATTGATTTTTGAGCGTCGTATACAAAAGAGATAATAAATAAATAAATAAATAAAAAATCAAAAAAAAAAAGGGTTCAAGACACAATGCAAATGTTAAATAGAGTTCTAGGAAAAAGAACGTTGGTTCCTTTAGCGACACTTGTTGTGCCACGACGCAATTTTAGCGCAACACGTTTCGTAAGCGAAAAGTCAAACAAGACATCCATGGAACAAGAAGACAAGGAAGAGTTGGAGCGTGAACGTCAATTACGTGAACGCTTTTCAGAAAAAATACAAGAAGCCATGCCTCAGTATGGACAACAAGGATCAGGAAATTGTTATTCTGGTAATTGTGGTGCACAACCAACATCATCATCTGTACAATTTTTTCGTTTCTTGTTCTTTATGACCTCTCTGTTTATTCTTATGGCTTTTATGCAACTCTCAGACACAAACTCGCCCTTTAACATTATGCAAAATATTCCCTGGTGGCAGCTTCCTATATCCAGTGCAGCACATTTTGTGCTTATGCGTGCTCTTTTACCATTCAGGGAACAACGTCGTATAAAGGAAGAGTATGAAACTTCTGTTCAACTTAACCCAACACTTACACTTGATCAGTTTTTTACGCAGAGATACCCTACTATTTTTCAGGGCTATCGCACACAGCAACAGGAGGTGGTGGCTGCAGTTGCCGCCTGTATGGCTACAGCCAATGATTTGAGGTTTGCCAGATCGATATCACGTGCTGCGGGATCTGCCCGAGATGTAAGGGCATCTGTAGACAATATCATGGATGCTCTTAGGCGTGATTACCCACAGCTTTTTCAAAGTAGTGGTGGTGCTGTTCCACCACCTTCCCCGGTGTTGTAGAATGTGATATTATATATATATATATATATATCATCTCTAGACGTTGGAATGCAACGTAGTGTATGAAAAGTGAAATATTATCAAACCAGGAAAAGAAAAAGAAAAATTCATTTATATATATTTCTTTTCTTGGTTTTTGTTTTTTTTTTTTTTGTTTAATTTATACCTCTCATATAATCTCTTTATTTTTTTTTTCTTTTTTTTGTTCTTCTTCTGCCGTATGTATGCATATATGGTTTCTTTTTTTTTGCTATTATTCTTCTGTATTTTATTTATTTAGACGAGGGTGGTACTCTAACTGTTGCGGTTTTTTTTTTTTTTTTTTGGCCATCTAGGATGAGGTATCGTAATAATATTCCTCTTGAAGAGACGTGTAATAAAGAGAATGATGAAAAAAAGAAAGATCAGTGTACTCATGAATTACCACTTTTCCGCTGGCTAGATCCCCATAACCCTGCAAGGGCACGAAGACGTATTGGTGACATTTACTGGAGTGGATGGAGAACCTTTGTGTTGGGTTTTTTTCTTTCTGGTGTGGGACTAACACTTATTCTACTAGGAGCTGCTCTCTGGTTGTTTGTAGTGGACACTTCACGAGGGATTGCCTTATTCACAGTCGGGTGTATACTTAGTATTCCCGGTATATATAGTCTGGTGGTGTTGTGGTGTTATGTGTGCGGAGTAGAGGGGTACTCATACTCCCAGTTGCTTGATGGTTAACTACTCTTTTCTTCTCTTCTAGTGGTGTATGAATGGACGATTCTCTAATAAGAGTGGGAGGGAAGAAAATATTTAAGAAGTGTGTTTGTGTATATTTTGCTGTTTTAATAGTGAGGGTGGAGTTGATGATATTGGTATGGATAAAACATTTTGAGTAAAGTAATAATATCTCTCTTCTACATGTATATTATATATTGTTTTCTTTCTTTTTTTTTTTTTTGCTTTCATTACTAGTGTTCTTGCGTTTTTTCTTACTTTAATTAGACGAAAGAGAAAAAAAGAAAAAAAGAGTTTGACTTGCACTACAGAGGGTAGGAAAGTTAAGATTAGATTTATTCACATTCACTTTTTCCTATACATACACAATATATATATATATATATATATATATATATATATATATATATTGTATTCTATTCTCTTTGTTCATGGACAGTTCGATTACTGTTATTGACTTTGAGACATTCCTATCTGCATCTTTTCCACATCACAATAATTTATTTACGACTGAAATGGCTATTCGTGCCCTTGTCGAGTTTACAGGTCTCTCACAGTGGGAAGTCTCTCAGGTGGTGGATATGCAGCACGCAGAACATAGTTTAGATGAGATGCAAACATACGTCGGACGTTTGTTGGAAGTCAATCAAAGTTTATGTGAAGAAGGACGTCGAATGACGGAGATGTTGCCAACAAACTCTGAAACCTTATCACCATCTAAAAGACACATTTGGGGAAATGATGATTGTCCAAGTCCAGCACCTATTGAACCCAATACAGAATCTAATAAAAAGATATGCAAACAGTTTCGACAAAATGGAACATGTAACTTTGGTTCACGTTGTCTTTATCATCATTCAAAACCACTACAGGAACGTCGATATGATCTCCCTTCGGTGAAAACGTTACCTACACCTTCTCTAGGTATAATGAATCGTTGTGTAGAGGAATTGGAACAACTAAAGTTGTCTGATGAAAATCAAGAACAGAAATCAAGGTTTGTGAAGCGTGAAATGTTTGGGGCACTACCGTCATCTGGGAATAATTACTGTACACCTACGAAGAAAACGAAAACTCTTTTAAAAGGACCTGCAATGACAATGACAATGTCAAAAACAATAACAACAGTACAACAGGAGGAAAAACAGCCACAACAGCAGCACAATCATTATCAACAAGAACAAGTGGAACAGGTAGAACAACATCAACAGAAGGTTCTTGATGGGATAACATATCAGGCATTTGCTCCCGTGAATAATGTTGTTATGGTGCCATTATCACTTCCTAATGGAAATATTTACGGTTATGCACCATTTCCACTACATGTGGCATCTACCCATGTTGTTCTACAATAAACTTATGTTTATTTATATATTTATCACCACTTTTTTTTTTGCTTTTCTCACAAAATAACTTCCACTAATGAAGCGATGATGTCATCCTTCTTAGTTTGGGAGAATGGAGAAGGATGAGAGACCCACCTCAGTTTTAATTATTCTTAGATGCATATGCAGTTATTATTTTTTTTTTGTTTTTTGTCTATTTTTTTTTTTTTTTTCGTTTATTAAACAGATGTTAGTTGTAGTTGTGTTCGGGTAATGAAAGGTACAGAGCAATGGTTTTTTTTGTTTTTTGTTTTTGTTTTTTTTATTTTTATTTTTGGTTTTAAACAAAAAAATAAAAAAAATCTGAGAAAAACACTTTTATATATTTACTTCTTATGATATTGATGGGGAATATAATTAAGATCAAGATTCTTGCTAAATTTTTATAATAACTTTACCAGTATACTTTCTCTTTTCCTCTCTCTCTCTTTCTCTCTCTATGTAAATGTGATTCTTCCCCTGATATGTTTCATGTGTTCCTTTCCTTTCTTTTTTTCTTTCTTGTTTCTTATTATATTGATATTGCAGTACTAGTAGTACTAGTAATAGTATTAGTGGTATTAGTATTTATTATTAGTAGTAGTGGTGGCAGCTATGCTGCGGGGAACCGGCCGATGTCTCTTTTCAACCTTCGCGATGAACCCCGAGACCGCCACCGCCCCGCACGGCCCGCCGCGTGGTCTCATCAACCGTTATGTTTCCATGGGACTTCCACCGTGGGCTGCGTGGTGTAATAAAGTCAACCGCTACTCCATCTACCGCATGAGTGGAGTCGCTCCACGTACTTTTCTGCCTAAACCTGCACAAGAAATGGATGTGATTTGGTTAAATGAGCGAGTGCGGGAGAGGGTGCGGACTTCACGCGAGGTACAGAATGTCTACCGTCAACTGAAGTATCCATATGTGAAGACAGGTATTCACTATAGTGATGTGTTGAACCACTGGGTACAACTCCCAATGGTGGAGGCGGCCATGTTTGAAATTGAGAAGGATGGTGGCTTTGATAATTTTATTTTAAAGCGCTCTGGACCTGAATTACGCTCTACCTACGGTGAACGCATTCGTCGACACATTTTAGTGCGTCAGAAGGAAATTCAGAAGAATTTTGTTTTGGATCAACAGGCGAAGAAACTTGCAGATGTCATTCGTGAAGAAATACTCCCTTTAAAAGATGAGAAGGCAGCAGAAAAAGTGTTGGAAAAGTATGGAATTGAAAAGGAGCAGTTTCTACGGGAAATGGCACGTATCATTGTGGAGCAGAGGAGAAGCTCAAGTGCACTGGCAGTAACAGCAGAAGCCTCACCTTGATACCCCCAAAGGAATTGGTAAAAGAAAGAAAGAAGAAAAAAATATGAACAAAAACATTGAAAGAACGAAAAAAAAAAAAAAAAAAAAAAAAAAAAAAAAAAAAAAAAAAAAAAA
>NW_021639849.1:227944-261493 GCF_002087225.1 Trypanosoma theileri
AAAAAAAAAAAAAAAAAAAAAAAAAAAAAAAAAAAAAAAAAAAAAAACAAATAAAACGCAACGGAATGAGATGATAGAAAATATGAGTTTGGAAAACTTGCACAAGTCACAAAGTCTTTTTTTATTACTTCTCTGTTCTCCCTTTTATCTTCCTTCTTATGTTTTACTGTATCTCGTTGTGTTGGAGTCTGTAAATCGTGTAATCAAACGAAAAGGTGTAGAGATATATAGATATAGATATATATATATTTTTTTTTGTAGGGAGATGCGCCATTCGCTGCGTCTTTGCTTTCACGCATATGTTCCAAAAGGTGCGGTGATTAACACAAATGGATCCTCCGCTTCTCCATATTTGGCAACAGCTGTATTCCGAGAGACAGAGGCAGCCGCCACGCGATCAGACGTAGAAAAAGAAAAAACTGGTTTCTTTTTCTTACCACGACTTAATTATCCTACAAACTCTGGAATTCCTGTTCTTATCTCTAAACGACAATTTGATTTACAGTACAACGTTTTTCACCGAGATGCGGTGGAGACGCTGAATCGACACACTTTAGGTACACCTCTGGAAGGACACAATCTTGAGGCGGTCATTCGTAAGACTTCCTTTGATGCCACGCAGGCGGTAACTCACACAGCAGCAGCTGAACATTTTAATTATTGTTTTTTTTATAAATCGCTTCGGCCGTGGGGTACAGATGTACCAGCACAATTACGTGAAGCCTTCCAAATGCAGTATAGTCGTACAGGTTCACTGGATGCCATGGAGGAAGTAAAGCGGTTAATGAAAACTGCGGTACTATCACATCAAGAACGTAGTGGTTGGGTGTATTTGGTTTGGACTGGAAAAATGTTTGATGTTGTTGAGTTTCAACATGGTGCATGTCCTGTTGCTAGTGATCTTATCCCGTTGTTGGGGATTAATTTGCACGAGAGTGCCTATCGATTAGATTATGGACTCTCTGGTTTAGAACAATATGTGGAAAATTATTTTAAGAGTTGCAATTGGCCTTTAGCAGAACGTTACTATATGTTGGCAACTGGGCAAGCACAAACGGAGTGAAATACTAGCGAATGATCTTATTAATATTGTATTTGTTTTTTTATCTCTTTTTTCTTTACTTGATTTTTCGTTTATTTATTTATATTTCTATCTACCTATCTATGTCTCTATTTGCCTGTTAAATATACCGTTTCTCTATTTATTTATTTATTTTTTATCTGCTTAGAAGTTCGACTGCACAAACACAACATACAAAGAAGAAAAAAACAAAAGAAAAAAAAACTCATATCCTCAACAATGGTTCTTCCTCCTCGCCACGTGTACTCTGCTCGTGTGAAAAATACCACTTCAAAGTTGGTAAAATTGCATGCCACTTATGCTATGCCAAACAATATGGAAGATGTGGAAGTGTCAGTACTTATTCAACCCGGAGAGTCAGCGGTACTGCAGCAGAAGGTTGTTCAGGTTGAACACATGGAGCTAACTGCTCACATTCGATGTATTGCCGTTGATGGGGCCAAACTTGAGGCCCCATTTGATGGTGTGAATTCACCTGTGAAGGATTACTCAGTAGAAATTCGTTCTGATGGTAACATACTACAGTTGCATGGTCATCCATAGGAGAAATATAGATATGTGTGAGTGCTTGTATTTTCCTTTTTTTTTCAAGTTTATTTGGGCGTTTTTTTTTTTTTTTTTTTTTTGTTTTCCTGCGTGTGTCTATGATGATGGTATGCATTGACACCTTCTTCACCTGCTTTTCTTGCAACACTGAGTGAAAGATTTTTCTTTCTTTCTTTCTTTTTCTCGCTGCGTGTGTGCGTCTATATATCTATCTATCTATATGTTTCTCTGTTTATCTTTTGTTAGAGTAATAGATCAACATCCATATTCATATTACCCCTTCCAATTTTGTATTTTTTTTTTTTTTTCATTTCTTTTGTATTATTATTGTATCTGTACCTTTTCCCCCATTACACTCAGATTTAAGCAATAAACCACAGTTACAGTTTAAACAAAAAAAAAAAAAAGTTATTAACACATTAATGACACCAGCTCCACGTATGGTGTACTCCGCAGTGGTGCGCAATACCGCATCCCGGCCAGCTAAGTTGAGGGTCATCTATGCAATGCCAAAGGGGCCACATCAAGAAGAACAGGTACGCGTGGCACCCGGTAAAAGTTTGAAACTAAATCAGAAACTTGTTCATCAGGGAAGTGCAGTGTTAACAGGCCACATTCAACGCATTCTAATTGAGGGAGAAAAACATCATGCAGCCACTCTTGAGGCCCCATTCGAAGGTGTGATTTCTCCAGTAAAGGACTATCCATTGGAAATTGTTGAAGAGAGCGGTTTGTTGAAACTGCGGAGAGCAGTAAGGTAAGTAGATATCCATACAACAGTGTATGGACAGAAATGATTATGCAAACGATAATCAAAGAAAAAAAAAAAAAAACAGTTCAAAAAGTAGTATAAGTAAGGAATGATCAATCAGTGACATAAATTTCTTTTTTTTTCCATATGTTATTTGGCATTTTATTTTATTCTATTTTTTTTTTTTTTGTAACTTTGCTTGACTTTCAATCTACAACATTTGCTGAAAAAAGTTTTTTTCCGGATATTTAAATCAATCTGTCCAACTGGAATAGTTTACAGTGGCTAATTATGCATTAAAAAAAAATAATTTCATGTCTTTTTTTTTTCCTTTTTCTCCTTATATATATATATATATATATATATATATATATATATATATATATATTTCTCTTTCTCTCTCTCTCTCTCTTTCTGTTTTGTTCATTATTAATTAGTCAAGGATATTCTCGACAGTTAAAGGGACTCTATTCCAGTATGTCATCTCGCCAAGGCGGAAAGCAGAAGCCTCTGAAGGCTCCCAAGAAGGATCGTACAGATATCGATGAAGATGATATCGCCTACAAGCAGAAGTTGCGTGACCAGCAGAAGGCTGAAAAGGAAGCTATTGCCAAGTTGAAGGGTGGAAAGAAATAAAAGCAATTCATTCTTTTTTTTTTTATCTTCATTCGAACACACGGGTTATGTCTTGGTTCTTTTTCTTCCTATATATTAATGGTAAGGAAACCCTGAGTATAACACTAGGCAGCGATATACAGCCAAAGAATGGATAATAATACTTTAAAAAGAACAATACGATATATCTATATATACAGACATATAATAATCTGTGTCAATCATTTTTTTTTTTTCTTCCCTTTTTCACATCTTTGCGCTGTGTGGTCACCTCCAGTGCTCTGTGTGAATGAGTATTGTTCTAATCATTTTTTCTCTACATTAATTTCCCTTACCTTTTTCCTTGTCCTTATATTGATTCGTTTTTTTTTTTTTTTTGCAAAATATTTATATATACATCTCTTTTTCTTTTCCTTTCTTTTCTTTACTTTTTCACTATGTGCTTCTTGCTGGAGATTATTCCACACGTGAAGTAAACTCCCCATAAATCCAAGCGAGCGCCATGTCAGCCAACAACATGGAAACGCAGAAGAAACTCATATTTGCCTTCATTCGCCATCTGCGCCGTCAGCCCTCCACTACACCCGAACGCGTTGATGCCATCGTGGAGCTTCTCTCGGAGGAGTACGGTGTTGACCCTGCCGGTGTGGGTGGTGCCAACGACACTGGCATTGATCTCCTCCAAGCCTTTGAGACGGCACTGCAGCAACAGGCATCGGGTGCCAACGCTGAGGATGAGGAGAAGTTCAACGCATTCCTTCAACTCCTTGAGAAAAAGGGGTACTTCGCCGGTGTAGAGCAAGGCAGTGAGGAATATGCTTCCCGTCTTGAGAAGGCCCGTCAGAAGTTTGAGAAACGCAGAAACCCATACGAGGGACTCTCCGCAGAAGAGATTAAGGATAAGGGTAATGAATTAATGGGTATGGCCAAATATAATGAAGCTATCGCCGCCTACACTAAAGCCATTGAAATAGAACCATCTAATCATGTATTTTTTGCAAACCGTGCTGCAGCACATACTCACTTAAAAGATTACCGCAGTGCTATTCTTGATTGTGAGCGTGCAATTGCAATTAACCCCAACTACTCTAAGGCTTACTCTCGCCTTGGTACTTCATTCTTTTATGAAGGAAACTATGCTCGGGCAGTAGATGCCTTTACAAAGGCATGTGAACTTGAACCCACTAATGAACGCTACAAGGAAGATTTAAAACAAGCCGAAGAAAAAATGAAATTAAGTGGAAATGTTACTACAGGTGCTCCTGGTGGTATGGGAGGATTCCCTTTTGGTGCAGGAATGCCTGACTTTTCTCAAATTTCACAAATGATGAGTAATCCTGGATTTATAGAGGCTACCACACGTATGATGGAGAACCCACAATTCAGCCAAATGGTGGCCAATATGGCCTCACAATTTGGAGGCGCTGGAGCCAATCCTGAGGAATTTTCTCAAATGATGAGAAGTATGGCTGCCGGTGGTGGTTTAACCCCAGATGGGAATGTACCTACTCCTTTTGGAAATATTAACCGTGAGGCATTGGAGCGACTTCAAGAAGAAGAAGTTCGCCGAAATCCTAAATTCCAATCCATTATGGAAGATGTGCGGCAAAACGGTTTTTCTGCCTTCCAGAAGTACATTGGTGATCCGGACGTTATGGAGCTCATGCTAAAGTTCCAGAACCTTGTGTTGAATGGCAACAATGAACAGTCCTCGTGATAACAAAGAAAAAAAAAAGAAAAAAAAAAATCGAAGAAAAACAAAAATCGAAAAGAAAAAAAAAGTGAAGAACGGAAAAAAAAAAAAGAAAAAAAAAAACTGGGAGAAATAATATCATTTTATTTCTAACGTTTTAAAATGGCAATACTTTTTTTTTGCCCTTTTAACGTCAAAATTTTAAAGAACTACCTTGATATATGTTTCTCGTATTAGTTAGGGAAAGAATGAAATAGAAAAAGAAATGTCAAACAAAAAAAAACCTGGAGTGGAACAGCTTTTTCTGGAGCACTATATATATATATGTATATATATATTGTAGTTCTCTTCAGTTTGAGCTTGTGGGTCTCTCGGGGAGCAAAGTTTATGTTTTTTAAACTCTCATATAAGAAATCCATAAGCTGTTTTTTTTTTTTTTTTGGTATACACTTTCATTTACCTTTTCCTATTCTTTTTTTTTTCACTCTATTTACTGCGTCTCCTTCTCTTATTGTTGCTGCTGTTGGCGCTCATGTGGAGGCTACTGTTTCTGTTTTTTTTTTTCGTACCTTCTCTCCACATAGTGTTTTGATAAATATTATGAATTAATAATATTTTCTTTTCCCATCTTTTTTTTTTGTTTGTTTCTTTTTTCTTGGTTTTACTCACTCAATTAAAAGATCAATGAGTCCGTATTTGTTTGCCATATAGAAAGAGTTTTTATTTTTTTTTTTTTTGAAGTTCAATGAACCACTTTAATACCACTGATGGTGTTCTTGCAGTTTCCAATCTCAGTTCCTCTTCGCGTGAAGCTATTATGGAGTATATTGTTAATGAATTCATTAGAGGTAATTCACCACCGGTGCGTCGTGAGGATTCGTTATTTATTTTACAGTTGAAAATGCCGGTCACACTGCTGGATAAGGTGTTACCGGAGTGTCGAATCTCTACATCATTGGAATATGAGAGTAGTGATAATAATAATAATAATAATAATAATAATAATAATAATAATAATAATAATAATAATAATATACCGTTACGATGCTCTTCTTTAAACAACACTTTATTGAAAAGAAATGATGTACATGATATTAAATGGCTTCGGAAAATAATGCATGAATTTTTCTTTGAGACAAGTAAACGATTGGATACTACAGATACTTATTATGATGATGATGATGATAGTATTAATGTTCTGTTAAACCACAACTTGGAAGAAGAAAAAGAAAAAAAAATAGAAAAAGTAGAAGGAAATAGTAGTATGGAAAACAAAGGGTTTTCATTAAATTCCAAATGTTATCCATCACTTATGAAACCTGTCTTTTCTCCTTTAGATATACGAGCCATACTGCTTAATTTTCTACTATTGAAATTTGGAGAAACTACACCTGTTAGACAAGTAGGAGTAGATCTCCTGCGGGCCATACGATATTATCGAACTTTGGATTTGGAAACTAATATATTCAGTGCTTTACTCTCTTGTCCTAAATATGATGAGTTGGATGTTAGACTCTTTCTACAATGGTGGGCCGAATTATATTCTTTTTCACATTGTGGAGATTCGGATTCTCGATATATTTTCTTAGCTGAATTATGGCCTATAATAACACGTTGTCTTTTTATTTGTAGCCTTCCTCATGAAATTAAAAAAACTGTTAGCCTTCGAGTTAAAAATACTTTATTACGTTGGTTTAGTGATGATTCTAATACTACTACTACTACTACTAATAATGTTAGTAGTAGTAGTAGTAGTAAAGGTGAGAAGAGTGTAAAACTTCCCAAAATAAATGGGATGCCAAACCTTTTCTATTTACCGTACTCTGTTGCTCTATTACAGGGATATCTTGGTGTGTCTAACCCAGTAAATGATGCTGATACACTGTGGTTTCAATTTACATCAAAGCAAATGTTGTCAAATGCTCATGTGTTGGCTCTTCTTCTTGTGAACACCAAAGTAGAACGACGTCAACAAGTTTCTTCTCAAACTGAATCGTTAACGTTAACAAAAGATACAGATTATATGGTGAAAACTCCAACTGCTAGAAAATCAACTGATATATTACCTTTGCTTCCAGAAAATAATAATAATAATAATAATAATAATAATAATAATAAAGAGGATGCAGAGGAGTGGATTCCTTTACCTGACAGAAAAGATGAAAAGAAAGAGAAGGGTCTCTTTAAGATTAAGGATGTGGAAACTAAATCTAACCACGATGAGGTTCCCAGTCACGAAGAGGAACATCATAATATAGATATTTCTACACAATGTGCGTCTTTGCGGGATCATGAGTTACGCTTTAAAAAGGAAATGAAATCTCTTGAGGAACGCATAACTGAAACTATAGAACTTCATAAGAAGGTTGTGACAAATAAATCATAAAAAAAAAAAAAAAAAAAACTCACATGTTATCTTTGGTTTTTTTTTTCTTTTCTTTTTATTTATTATTTATTTATTTTTTTTTTTTTATTTAAACGAAAATTGTATTGGGATAAAGGTTACTATTATTTTGATTTTCACCAAAACCATGTATTCATTGCATATTATGTGTTAGTGTTTATATTTGTGTTTGTACCATTTTTTTTTCTTTTCCTTTCTTTTCTTCTATACTCTTTTCATTCTCTGAGCTGACAGTAGTGTGTGCAATCTTTCAAAGAGGGCGAAGGAGACAAATAAATAAATAAATAAAAAAAATAATAAAAAGAAAAAAAAAATGAAAGAATCGGTCGCAGATGTTTCCCGTTTGCCCATTGCCTACTGCACACTCCTAGCAGAGTTTGATATCGACACCGGCTCCTGTCTGCGGGCGCGGTATCCATTGAAGTCCTCACCGGTGAGTGGGGAGATAATAACAGGAGAGGGCAATACACTCTCAGGCATGGGAAGGAGTGAAGAAGAAATTGCACAAGAAGAAGAAGAACAACAACAACAACAGGCATTTGAATTAGATGAGAGTTATTGCGCAAGTCACATGTTACCAGATGGTGCTGAGAAGCAGGTAGTTAGTCGAACTGTATTTATTGTTAATAGACCGAAACCTGTTATGATTGAACGAGTTCCTATTTATTATTTTACTGCTGTTGCTGCTGCTGCCTCTTCTCCTAATAAAACAGATGTAAACACAGGGGATATATCTCTACTATCTTCAGAAAGTCATTTTAAATGGATTCGTGACACAAAAGTTGATAACACTTTTCTTCATGATGAATTACAGTTTATAAAAACTACAAGGGAGCTCTTTCTTCGAAAAAAAGGTTCTGTTAAAATAGAGTCTATAGCTCTAAAACAACCTCAAATGCTTCTACTCTCTTCAACTCTCCCACATAGCATCAATAACTTTGTACAACAACTACAGGTTAAACTTCTACAAAATGAAGTTGAAGTAGTTGAAAGAGGATCTCCTCTTCGAATAGATGAGACATCTTTATCTAGGGTCTCTAAACCTTTAAATAGTCATCATTCGGGATATTCATTTGCAATCATTCGTACGGATACAAATTATTATGGTTTTTTAGTACAATCCACATACTTGGAACGTTTTAATTCTTTAATGAATGTTTTCTCCACAGCTTCTGAAGAAGAGAAAGAAGAAAAAAAAGAAGAAAAAGTAACTAGTCATTCCACCAATTACGTAGTTCCACCACTCTATGGTCTTTGTGCAGTTGTCACCCGCAAAGATGCATCTGTGCGGCGTGGTGGAATTAGTAAGAGTGTTGCTATTCTAGGGCCTAAATTAGTTTGGCTCGAACCTTTCTTTCCTCTTCTTGTAGAAACGGCACTTCAGTGTTGTGATGTGAAGGGAAAAACAGAAGAGGCTGTGGAAAAGCAAACCGCACTGTTACGACGTTGCTTTGATAGTGTTGCGTTCGCAAAAGTTCCTTTGAGAGAAGGTTTAAGTAAAGTGAAAGACTTTTTAGAGATGGAAGTTATTCGATTATCTACAAGATCTCCAAAGACATCTCATATCTTATATACTACTTCACCTTTTGGTACATCACACTCTATTCATATACCAGTCTTACCCGAATCGTATGATTTTACATTTTCTAGATATGGTTTAGAGCGAATGGTGGAAATTTGTGGTTCTTCATTCTGGTTTGTTGTTATGGCTATTATATTGGAGAAGCGAATTGTTGTACTGTCTCGTCAGGGTTTACCTAATGATGTATGTGAAGCGGTATTATCTTTAGGTCTTATAGGTGATTTATTAGATCCTCATTTTACTACTACAAAAGTATTTCCTTATACTTCTGTTAACGGTTTCTTACATTTTAGTAATATACCTGGATATATTGTTGGAACATTAAATCCAATATTTGAAACCCAACAGGCATGGTGGGATGTATTATGTGATTTAGATAACAAGACTGTAATAGTATCGCCTGAAGGATGGAATGGCATTATTAATAATAATAACAATAATAATAGTAATAATAGTAATAATAATAATAAGGCAAGTAATCTCTCTGTGGATGATGTGCAATTTTTCAAAGATATTATTAATAAGGTATATCGAATGAAAGCATTAGGAGAATCATTATGTGAACAGCATACAGCCGTACGTCTCATGATAGAAGAATATATTGGTTTAATGATTATGATAGGTGATGAGGCAAACGAAATAAAAAGACATGAATTATCTCATATTATACAAAATATTTTTCTTGCCCCAAATATTACTCGAATACGAGTTCGTGCACAGAGTGAATATATGATACAAGATATGCCGGAAAATTTTCTTTTACTTGGTGAAGACCCTTTTCTGCTTTTTAGTGTAGCCACTTTGCGTCGTGCTAGCAGCTGTGATGAGGTGGAATTACTACAAGCTTTACACTTTCTTCTTGATTGTGTACAGACATGTAAAGAAGTTCTTTTACTGTTGCGACGTATGCCAAGAGCGTTGGATGGACTTAATCCACTGGCAGCACAACTACTTCACCCATCACTGCAGGTGCGAAGTACGGCGTTGGAGTTACTAAGACGTTTGGAGGTTATGCAAGTGGGTAGAGATGCCATTGCGGCGATGAATACCTTTATGTACATGGTGTATGAGGAAGCTTCTAAGAAGATGTGAGAGGAATTATTAGCCTTTTGTTTTTGTTTCTTTCTTTTGTTTGTTTGTTTTCTTTGTTTTTAATCCCTCTCACACCTCTTTTGTAATATGCTCAAATGTCTGTGTATCTTCATGTGTGTATTTGAGGAATAGAAAGTAATTTTTTATTACTTTTTTTTCCTCTATTCTTAAAGAAGATTTTTTTTTTTTTTGGACTTTTCTGAGTATCGTACCGAACCGTTTTTTTTTTTTTTTTTTTTTTGGGTGTTATTGTATGTTTTTTGTTGTTGCTGTTCTTGTTGTTTTCTCTGGGGTCTCCTTATAATCTAATTCGTTCTTCAGAGTGAAGAAGGATTGGAAATCCATATACTTCTTCTTTTCCCTTTCCTTTTTCTTCCTTTTCTTCTCTTTTCTTTTCTTTTTTCTTCTCTTATTTTTTCACAGTTCAGTTTCTATTTCCATGGAGGAGTGGATTGCGAGTGTGGAGGCGGTCTCCAGTAGTGTAAGTGCCGTTCCCGATGCCGTTAGCGGCATGGCCAATCAACTTGCACATATTGTGGAAAGACAGAAGGTGAATGATCCGCATGTGTTGGAGGTTGCCCATACACTTAGCCGTCGTATCAATGATTCCTCTGTAAGTCTTGTGGGTTGCCTGAACGATCTTGCTACGATGAGTACAGCTATGAAAGATGCGATGGATGCAAATCCTGAAGAAGCACACAGTCTTATTTTAACTCTTTTTAAAGTTCTTCTTAAACAACTTTCCGTACACTACAAGGAGATGTATGATTCCTTTGAAGAGGCAGAATTGGCTTTTCGCAAAAATACAAATTTCGATTCAAGTGGAACCGATAAATCTTCGAGTACTGGTGCTGATGGTGGTGGTGGTGGTGGTAAAAAAGGTGGTATTGCTTCTCATGTTGGGACTATGGGAGTAAAAACAAAAACAACAACAGCAGCAGCAGCAGCAGTAGCAGCAGATGGACGAAGAGAGTATGTTGATCCTACACAAATGACTGATTCTGAATCTCCAGGAATGACGGTTGCTAAAAAGAAAAAATCTACTGGTGATAAAAAGAAAAAAGTACGTGTACTTGATGCGAATACCCACCCAGATACTCCAGACTTTGGTTTGATGCTCGATACAAGAGACGATATGTCTATTAGCGATAGTCATCCTCCTTCAGCTTCCAACAGCGGTATGAATGATAAGGTTGAAAATAAAATGCATGTGGATGAGTGTAGTTCAAGTATAATGTCTTCTGTAATGGAATTAAAAGAACCAGAATATTTGCATGTGGCTTCTACTGTAGATGAAGCACTTGGTCGTTTGGTGCTCTCTAGTAGACCTATTCCCTTTACCCCACCTGAAGTATTTGAGCAACTACCACCTATTCTAACATACTATATTGAACTCCCTACTCCAGGATGTCTTGGGCCTTTGCTTGTTAAAAATTATATTAATTTAGAGGAAGATATGCAGGCAGATTTAATGTGTGATATTTTACGAACAGATTGTGTGGAAGTACAACCTTTTGAATCTGTATCTGGAGAAGTTGTGGTAGAAAATCCTTTAGATTTAAGTGGAGTTCCACCATGTGCATGGCGTCTTGGGGCAAGTGAAGATCAACAACGAACATTATATACAATGTATATTCTTGTCAATTATGATGCCAAAAACTCACGAGCTCTATTAATTCAAGATGTTATTTTCGAAGAAAAAACCGAAAGAGAAGAATTACTTCATGTTATCACACTTCTTTCAGATACTCCACAATTTGCTAAAGTCTCAGTTTATGGATATAATCCTCTCTTAAGGCGAGGTTCTGCACAGTCAAAAAGAAAATATACTAGTGAACGTTTATCAGCTATTTTAAATATTACTAAAGGTACCTATGAACGAAATGGTTTTATGGAAGTTAAAGAGGAAGAAGTACGAGCAGCCGTAGCAGCAATAGAACATAGATATCAAGTGGATTCTCAAATTTCAAGAGAAGAAGAGTTGCTCGCAAAATCTAGAGTGGGTGAAACCACCTTCCATAGTACTGCAGAATTAGCATCCCTTAGTCAACCTGCTGAACAACAAGGATGGGGATTTAGTGATGTCGCTAAAGGAGCTGTACGTGGAGCGGCGGCTGTTGTGTGTGCTCCCGTATCGGTAGGGAAAGTAGTGGGAAGTGCCGTTTTGGATGTTGCTGGAGTTACAAATGCTATTAAAAATCAGACAGAAGGTCTTTTTCGTAAATCTTTTCCTCAATTGGCATCTGAAGAAATAATTGACACATTTAATTGTGCTTTTGTAGAAGAAGGTAACACAATGCCCAAGCAGGGTTTTGTTTTTATAACTCCTCATTGGCTTTGTTTTCAAGCAAGTCTTGCAGGTGCTCAATTCAGCCTTGAATGGGATGAAATTAGAGATATTCAAAAACAGCGTAGTGTAAAGGTATTGGACAATGCTATTTCTATTCAAACCCATTTAGGTGATTCGTATTTCCTAACTTCGTTCGTGCAACGAGACCAAGCCTATGGTGTGATGATGGGGCAATGGTTGAGGAAGTAAAAAAAAAAAAAAATACATATTATGTATAAGTACGTCCCATTTTTTTCTTTTTCTTTTATTATTATTATTATTATTATTATTATTATTATTATTTTGCTAGTCTGCTTTTTTTTTTTATTATTTCTGTATATCCGTACATAAGTGTATTTATGTGTATGTGTGAGCTTGTGTGCCTCGACCGTTTTTTTTTTTCTATAAATCTTTTGCTAAATATATATATATATATATATATATATATATATATATTACATCGTCGTGTCACGGAGGACCAGTTGCATTCATTATTTGTCCCTACGACTATGTATTTATTTGCATTTGACTTCTCTACCTTGTTGGCTTATTCCCTCCCCTTAAAACCAGAGGAAAAAGAAAAAAGGGTGAGAATGTTATGGATATATATATATATATATATTGCTTTTTTTCTTTCTTTCTTTTTCTTCTTTTTTCTTTCTCAAAAGTATCACGTTCTTCTTTTTTCCTTTGTTAGTTACACGTCTACATAGACCAACATAAACTGAAAAGGGCATCCATTTGTTTTGTTATTGTTTTTTTTTTTTATTATTTTTATTTTTATTTTATTTGGTTAATCTCTCTGTAAGGAGTCTCACAAAATTGTGTTGTGAGAAGAAAAAGTATTTTTAAAGAAGAAAAGAAAAAATAAGGAAAATACAAAAAGAAAAGGAAAGAAAAAAGCGGTCTCTCTGTGTGTGTGTGTGTAAGAGAGAGAGAATTATTCTACATATTTCACTTCTCTCTTATTACTATTAACAGCCAGCTCGGGGAGAACCCGTAATATATATATATATATATATATATATATATATTCAGAGACACATTATTGTGGTGTCTATCTACACTGAGTGTTTTTAGTTTAATAATACGCACCAGGTGGAATTATTGCAGCCGCACTTGTGATTATGTCTGATCATGTCTTGTATACAAAACCGCTGCTAGTTACAGAAGAAAAATTAAGAGAAGCTCGAGAGAAACAAGAAAAACAGCGGGCATTAAGGGAAGCACTGGATAAACAAATAGAACAAACGAAAAAACGAAAGCATAATGATGTATCTAAGGACAAACCCACTTCACTTGTTGGCGGTCCACAGGAGAAACGTTACACATTTAGTTATGAAAATGGTCATGGAAAGTTTGTTTTGCGAGATGATAGTACAGAACATGGTGGTAATCCAACTACAACGAGAATGCTTATGAATACTCGATATATTCCACCAGATCCCATCTCTACACAACGTCCTTCCTATCAATCAAATTCACTTCCCCCTAATTTTTCTATGAGTACCTCAGATGCGAATCCTTTGGTACCTAAACGACCTGAATATAATACTAATTCTGTTCCTGTTGATTTGGTATATAATATATCCAAACAAAAGGATCTTACAAATATCAGTCCTCCACAAGTACGGGAAAATGTTCCACGAGGAATAACTCCCAGGGGTAGTCCAGCATCAGGAGGTTTAACTGATGATAATGAATATCAAACAAATTGTCTACCACGTAACTTCAACTTGGAGGAAGTCAAAAGTCAACTTCAACATCAATCACAACCGCAATCGCAAAGACATCCTCGAAGTCCTGGTCGAGCACGTGTACTCCCATCTGGTGGAACACAATCGCCATTCGCACGTTCTCCCCGAACTCCACGACGACCGGGAGGTCCTTTACCACCGTTAGAAATTCACGAAGTTGGAAATGGTAAGCGGACTCCAGTTAGAGATTTTCCAGAGAATGTAGGAACGGTATCACCTCCACGTGAACAATTAGCAGTTCAACCTCAAAACGGTGGGGTATCGCGACCCGTAAAACCAAAACAACCTTTAGCTCTACGAGGAAGATCTAATGATGGACGTGCACGAGGGGCTCCAGTTCCTTCAGTACCACGTAATAATATTCCGACTCGAGTCGTAGAGAATAAGGTGGAAATGTTACAAAAGGAGTTAGAGTCACGTGATGTAGAAATGGCTAAACTACGAGAAAAAGAAAAAAGCTGGGAAGAACAGGTAAAACAGTTAAAATTAGAGTTAAAAAGTGCAAAAAAGAAAGAACGAGATTTGAATAAATTGGTAAAAGAAGGACCAAGAAGAGCAGAAACAGCTCCTGATCAACCTATTGTATCTCCACCAGTCTTAAGCTCTCCTGCTATTGGAGGTAAAAAAACCAATGGAGGTCCATCAGGAGGAGGAGGACCTATGTTAGGAAAAAAACAAGACTTTGCCAAAAGTCGTATATTTACGCATAAAAATTTTCGCCCTATTAGTGCCCCATCTGAGACCGTGTCTATTGTAGATCACCCCTCAGCACGAGAACCTTTACCACCTTTACAAGATTCCTTTAAGTGTGCCTCTGTTTTAACAAGGAAAACAGCCTTTGGTCTTCCAGAGGAACATGCAAACCGACCAGTGCCTATAGAGTATGAACATCTTTTACAGTTTGTGAATGAGCAAATCATTACACAACAACAAGCAGATGGATTGTGGCGTCTCTTTACTAATGGGGCACCCCCACTTGCGCTTTTACGTCGACAATCCGGGGCTGTTTGTCCCGTTGAGGAAGTTGTACTGAATAAAAGTTACAGAAGTGAAGATATCGATATTACATTACACGAGTCAGATCATTGTTTCATAAATAATGAGGGCAAAACTGAAGAAGAGGAAGAAGAAGATAATAAAAAAGGTATGGAATTCGATAGTAATGCTGAAATATCATCAGTTCATTACGAAACAGAGCGTGACACCTTTGAGACGTTTGCGGAACTTCACCTAGATGATTATCTTTCTCAGGAAGGGCCAGATGAAGAGCAAATAGAGGAGAGAAGTAGTGAAAGAAATGGATCAAGTGAGAAAAGCAGGCGAAGGTAACTGCTGCGTTATATTTGTGCTTCCGTAGTTAATTTTGTACTTTTTATAGGCTTCTGTAGGCGTTACAATAATAGATGGTTAACCTATTTGTAACTACTCTTATTATTATTATTATTATTATTATTATTATTATTATTATTATTATTCCTCTCATACCGTACTTTGATATGATGAGGTGTTTAATTGTTTGTGATTGAATAAAAACGATGGCCTTTTATTGAGTTTCTGTGTTCTACTGTTTTTTCCCGTTTCTCTTTTTTTTTTTTTTCTTGCGGTGATGTCTTTTTCACAAGGTTCACCATCTTTTCTTTTTTTTTTTGTTTTATACTTGTATATCTTTGCGTATTTTTATGTTTTGTTTTTGCTTGTTTTGAATACTATCTGTTTTTTTTTTTTTTTTTTTAATTTCTGCCCTATGTTTTCTATAGACGCTGTATATTGAGTGAAAAAATTTTTTCTTTTCTTTCTTTGTGAAGCGGATAGCACCTATTCCGCAGCGTGGTGGGTGCCGCGAGTGTGAAGCGGCTATGCATTTTTTTTTTTTTTCTTCTTCACTTTCTTTTTATTCTCCCCCATATAATATGAATATATATATATATATATATATATATATATATATATATATGAACTTATGGCACGTATGTATGTATGCGCTTATGTTACTGTTTTTGTAAGTTGTGCTTCTGCCCCATTGTATGCGTCTGCGTGAATGTCACTTGATTCATTTGATTTTTCTTTTTTTTTGTATTTATTTGTTTGTTTTTACGTCTTATCCATATGGATGTATCTCTCTGTATGTATATATATATATATATATATATATTAATGTACGTTACATCATATTTTTTTTTTTTTTTGACTTTTCCTTTGCTTTTTTTTTTTTTTTATAACTATATTGAAATTAGGTAAGGGTGGATGATTGTCGACGAAGCGCGACACTTCATTGACTTTAGTAACTACCCAGGTGGCGTGCTGGATGAAGAAATTCTCTCTCAATTACGTGATGCCCTTAACTGCAATGATCATTTTTGCAAACTCGTATTTAACAATAATCGTCTAACGGATGATGCCGTTGGGACTCTAGCGGCTATTCTCAAGGGACGCACCCCTATTGAGTATCTCTCACTGGAGGCCTGCGATCTCCGCGATGTGGATATTCTCCACATCGCCAACGCCGTCTGCACACGGAAGGCACTGAAGTTCATTGATCTCCGCCGCAATCCCGCCATCACCAGCGAGGCACTTCCAGACATTGCGAGAATGATTCGATCTGTGCCCACGTTGACGACTATACTCATGCGTGGGACTTCTCTGCAGCCGCACAACTGCGCAGAGATAATGGACGCCTTGGAGCAGAGTTCGTCTGTGAAGGTGATGGAATTACCGTATACTGTAGGATATAGAGTACTGGACAATGTGAAAAGGATTATCAGTAAAAATAACATGGAATATTTAGATTCTACTTCTAGTGATAAAAATGAGAAGCGGAGAGTTGCCGCGACTATCGGAAGTACTTCTATGGAAACTAGTAATAAGCGGCGTAAAAAAACATTGGAACCAACAACTTTGCCAAAGTTAGTACCACCTCCACCTGTTGCGTTTTCTGCAGAGATGCCACCCACTGAAGTACGATCAACACCACCCCTATCACCCTCACTATTACAACAAAAAAGTAAAAGTACTGTGGAAATGATGGAATTTCGACATTGGGCTGATCCAGCAATTAAAAATGCCGCCGCACATATTTATGTACTGGATCAGCGTTGTCAACTACTTGAGATGCACAAACAAGAAAAACGTGAACGTCTCCTTGCAAAACGTGGTCTTATGCCAAGGCAGAAAGATACAGAATGGAGTACGCAATACTACCGATTATGAAGACGTACAAGTAAATACTATTGAGTAGAAATGGAAAGTGGATCTACTGAATAGATGATTTTATATCTGTACCAATATATATATATATATATATATATATATATATAAACCCAATCATGAACAAAAAAAAAAAATTGGAAAACTACTGTATTATATCTACGTTTTTTTTCTTTCTTTTCTGTTTTGCCTCATTAAAAAGGTAATCTTTTCTTCTGTGCTGCATTATAGTATTAATTTCTTTATATATATATATATATATGCGGAAGTGTTGAATTTTGTGTGTGATCCAGTACTCCTTTATGTAAACATTCGGAATGCATTTGCGTCATTTCTTTTATTATTATTATTATTATTATTATTATTATTACAATTTCTCCTCATGTGGGGCTTCTTTTTCCTCTCTGTGTATATGTGTGCGAAACTTGCTGTGAGAGCTATGGGGCTATGAGAATAGTTTCTGTTTGTGTCCTCTACAATGTTTGCTTCTTTTTTCTTTTCTTTCCTTCTTTTTTTGTTTATTATTTCTCTATTGTAATTCTTATTATCATTACTTTGTATTTGTGGAGGCATATTTTCCTTATCTGTATATTATATATATATATATATATATATATATAAACAGCATTTTATTTTTCTTATTCTTCTAGGCCCTCTCTTCAAACGAAGAATAAAGGGACTATAGAGAAAGAAAGAAAGAAAGAAAAAAAAACTATATAAGAAATAGAAGAATACTCTTACCGTGTGACATTTGGGCGTAAGAAACAAAAAAAAAAAATAAGAGAAACTACCTGATACACACAAAACATATAAATATATTTATATACACACACATAAATATACGTAGACGTATATGCGTTATTTTAGAGTCTTGTACAACTTTAACGCAGAAGATAATGTAGAGCTTAGTGTTAAAAAGGGTGAAATCGTTATCCCCATTGACGGTGATGTAATGGATGGATGGATTAAAGTGGAAGTATTAAATGATGCGAAACGCCGTGGGTTTGTGCCTCTCAACTTTCTGCGTGAAACCACACAACCCAGCGAATCTCCACAGGCACCGCAGCCTCTCAGTGGGGCGACTCCCACGGCCCGTCAGCCCTCCGCCATTCCGAAGGGCACCCCGTCGTCCTTCACCTCCGCCGCACTGGACTACGGCGACACTTTGCAGCACATGTACACAAGTGGCACGCGGGAACCATCCGTGGCCTCACGGCGAAGTCAATCCGCCGATCAACGCACACAACGACCCTCGCAAGTCTTGGGAAAAACAACAACATCAACATCAATGACCCAACAGAGACGACAATCACCACCATTACAACAAGAACAACAACAACAACAACAGACGGTTACTTCACTTCCTTCCGATCCCTCATCTGGACGATCACTATTAAATGATCCAAATGCAGTGATAGAAGCTTTTATGAAAAATGAGCTTCATTTTAAACAACTTATTCGACAACGTCAGGATGCACTTGCCCAAATGCGTTCTACACTTGAGGGAGCCATGGTTGAAATGGCAGCATGTAAAGATAAAAATGCCACTTTGGCACGCAAACTGCGTGACTTGGATCTATCTATAGATAAAGAAAGAAAGCGCTGGAAGGAGCGCATTGAAGAAGAAAAAGCGTTTATTGCTCGATCCATGCCACAAGACTAAACAAAACACCTTTGCTGGTAACGGGCAGTGTTTTTTCTTTTTTCTTCTACTATATGCATGCATTTGGTACTATCAATGACAGCAGTACCAAACGAAGAAAAAGAAGAGTCATATTTCATTTTTACATTATGTGTGTTTTTTTTTTCTTTTTTCTGCGTGTATATGTGTGTACACTGGCATTCCTCTTGTAGATATTTGAAAATAGTGCATAAATATCAGTATTGTTATTTATTACTTCTTTCGTGCGTATTTTATATTATTATTTTTTTTTTCTCTTTTTTTCTCTGGATTTGTTTTTCTCTTCATTTTTTTTTTTTTTTTTTTTTTTTTTTTTTTGAATATATTCTTATTTGTCGAAGTAAAAGAAAATAAAAATAAAAACAAAGAATAAAATTGGATGATATGCGGACAATCAATGCTGAGGGGAATTTGCTACCGCAGGAAGTTACATTGTACGGTAGTTTGCTCCTGAATATCATTAGTAGTGTTGGTGTTATTATTATCAACAAGAGGCTTGTCTATATGGAGGCTGGATTTCGATTTGGTACTTTACTTACCATTATTCATTTTATTGTTTCATTTTTGGGATGTCTTTTTTTCGCAAAAATCAATTGCTTTGAAATCAAACCTCTTAATATTTCAAAGGTGATTCCTATTAGTTTGGCGTTTTGTGGCTATGTAGTGTTTAACAATTTATCTCTCCTTAGTAATACTGTAAGTGTGTATCAGACATCAAAAATCATGTGTACTCCTGTTATTGTATGGATTGAGTATACGTATTATCATAAACGTGAGAATATAGGGACATTACTATCTCTAGTACCTATATGTATTGGTGTAGGGTTTACAGTTTACTCTGATACCAATTTAAATTTTTCAGGAACTATTTGGGCAATTTTAGCCATCATTTCAAATTCTCTTTATACTATATGGGGAAAAACAAAACAAAATGAATTAGGGGTTACACCTATGCAACTTCTTCTTTATCAAGCCCCTATTAGTGCAGTTATGTTGTTATTTGTACTTCCTTTAGATGGTATAGGAGAACTAATAGCATACAAAGTTACTTTCACTACTATTTGGACTGTTGCACTATCTTGTGTATTTGCATTTGGAGTAAATTTTTCTTTTTTCTTATTTGTCGGGCAAACATCACCCCTTTCCATGAATGTTGTGGGATATTTAAAGACGGCTTTGGTTTTTGTGGGTGGATTTATCTTTGTAAGCTCAGAGGCAACTTTGAAAACTATCTTTGGAGTTTTATTAACTCTTACGGGTCTTGCATTTTACACATACTCAAAAATGGCAACTCAACGTTTTCCTTCTGTAACAAAAGAAGCAGTCTAACTCACTGTTTTTGTAATAGTTGTTATTGTTGATGGGAGATCAGTGTTAATGATTTCCCAAAATATACATTCGCTGTTTCCTTTTTTTTTTTTTTTTGTTTTACCTCTTCATTATCATCAACGATGATTTATATTTTGTTTCCTCTCTCTCTCTCTCTCTATGTGTGTGTGTGTGTATGTATGTATTTATTTATTTATTTTGTGCTGCATCTTCCTTGATGCCTTCTTTTTTTCCCCTTTACTTTTTCTTGGTTTATTTTATCAGTTGTACCCAGAAACTGTCAAGGTTTTATTTTTTCTTTATTTTTTTTTCTCTTTTTTTTGTTTTTTTTTTACTCTTGATGTAATACACGTACTATTTTTATTATTATATTGATTATTATTATTATTTCGTTGGCATGTCTGACTATAGGCACAATACCCTTATATAAATATCTAATTTTTTTTAAATACATAAGTAAATATATTTATTTATATGTATACCTTTCTTCAATAATTAAACTTCAGTCCATATAGATATATAAATATATTACATGTCTACACATGCTGAAGAGGAGAGTCCAAGTGATGTAAATCAGTTTGCCTTATCTGCTGTTCAAATGGTTCTCACACTACTGCGTGAGAGAAAAGATACTGTTGGGTGTAGACTTCATGCTTCTATGGTACGACAATCAGTATTTCTTCATTTAATACGTACATTTGATACAAGGTTCGGTCTAGTAGAGAAATGTAGTAAATGGGAAATGGAGTCTTTACTAAAATTGTATATCATTCTTTGGGTTTCTATAAAAACAGAAGGAATGAATTTCTCTGCTATTAGTACTGAAAAAAATATTTCATGGCAAATGGAATTGTTACAGGAAGGCAAAAATGTGGAAAACCGTTTGGCGCGGGAGATATTCATTAATGATAGTAGTATTAATGATACTGTATATCCCTGTTATTATGTGGATGTGTTGATGTGGTTAATAATGGAAGTTTTTCTTCCCTTTTCTCATTCCTGGGAAGAATTCAACATTTGGAAATGTGCAACTGACAATAATAATAGTGATAATAATGATAATGAGGAAGAAGAGAATTCTCACCCGTTTATTCAATGGACTTTGTCTATCCTTAATACTCCTGATTTAACATTGGGTGCGGAATGGCAACTTTCTCCATTAAAACAATGTGTTGTATCATTAGTTGTATTGTTAGGAGCAGATAGATTGATATTATCAAAACATCCTAATCTTTTCACTGATGCGTATATTCGCACTCTTGTGGTTGCGTGTACTGCAAATGCTTTACCAGAACACTTTGTAAAGCTTACAAGGAGTATATATAGTGGTCTAATACGTGGTGATTCTATTTACTACAATGATCTCCGAGTTCTATTGGAGACATTACGTCGATTTGTGAGTTGTTGTGATGATGTGTATGATGAGCATGCGCAGAAGGTGCGTACTGCTGTGGATGTACTTCTCAACACATCTTGTCCGTTAGGTGGTGATGTGGATATTACCCGCGGTGTAAAGTCTGTGTGTGAATGGTTTGAATTGCTGGATCTTGACAGTGACTATCGCGAAGTGCTTGTGCGTGGCGGTATTGACGGTGAAGTGCTGCGCTCTGGTCTCACTATAGAAGATGTGCGGCAGATGGGCATTAAGAATGAGAGGGACGCGGCGGTGCTGCTGCGTGTGTTGAGTGCCTCTCCACACAAGGAGTGATGGAGGGATACCACCATTAAAGAAAGATGAAAAATAAAAATAATAATAATAATAATAATAATGATAGTGAAAAGAGATGAAATGGATATGATATTGATTAAAAAGAAAAGTTGTTATTGTGTTTGTAATTATTATTATTATTATTATTATTATTATTATTATTATTATTATTATTATTATTATTATTATTATTATTATTATTATTTGTTTTTTTATTCGTTTTTTTCTTTTTTTCTTTTTTCTGAATTATAGCATGTTTGCGAACCTTCTTTTACCAAATTTAGCTCATTCCTCTATTTACTTAAAGGAAGACCGACGATTTGTGTTGTTGGTGCTGTGTAAGGGGTGAAGTAACGTATTCGTGCTCATCTCACACGGTTGTTGTGGGCCAACACGTTGACCCCACATCCATCACGAGAAGAGAAACAAACAGGCACTCCGCATACATATATCCCTGTGAGTGACTCTTTGTTATTCTCATTATCATCTATCAGGCATTCTGTTCCTCGTCCTGTTTCGATTCGAGGAAAGGTTTCTCGATTGCACAATCACTCACATATTATAAATACAAAATACATATAAATATAAACAAACTCAGACAGTGAGTGAAGAGAAAGAAAGAGAAATACGAACAAGTAGAGGAACGACACACGCCAAAATAAAAATAAAAAAAGACGTTTAACCCGCATTAATGTCAAGTGACGACTCGGACGACTCGGACGGAGTCATTCTTGCCATCAGCGGCGAAACGCAATTCCTGCCGCCCGCCTGTCACTACACGGACGCCAACGCCCCGACCGTAGCGGCAGATCCCACAGTAACGAGGCGCCTGGAGGGTCCGGGTGTTCTCCGCGGTGTACATATCCCACCCGCCCACCAGCGTCGTGCAAAGCGGAGAAGTACAGATTATGTGCGTGGCAACCCTCGCCGCACACAGAAAGAGAAAGAGTCTAATAAAGTACTCTAAATAAATAATCAACATCGTGGGAGATGAGGAAATGTGGTCAAATAGACGATATTGTATCGCATTACACTCCAAAAGAGTTTGATGCATATACGTATATATATATATATATATATATATATATATATGGTCTTTGCATTGGGCTTTCTTTGTGTTGCCTTCACCTTTTTTTCTTTTCGCCATTATGATCCCTTGCTGTGTGGGATTTTTGGGGTAGGGGTACACGGAAGTGATAATACTTCTCGTGAATGAATGAAAAAGGAAAAAAAAAAAAAAAACGGAAAATCGATTCACATTTATAACTTTATTTTCTTTTTCTTTTTACCATATTTGGGCAAACTGAGCTTTTTGCTACAGAGTGAGTGATGTACACTATATGCATGAAGAATATGATTTGCCAAAGAATTGAAAAAGAAAAAATGAGAGAAATGAGAAGTTTTGTTTTTACCGGTAAAAGTATTGTCTCCATTTGGCTTAGAAGAAAAAAAAGTAAAAAAAAGCAATGGAAACTCCATGAAAGCGGTGTGTGTGTGAGGGGGTGGTGGGTGCATCTCTCTCTCTCTATCTCTGTGGTGTGAGACCTTGTCATCAGTGCTTTGTGAGAGTGGGTTAGTATCCTTACTCTTCTTTTTTTTTTCATCTTTTGTACTGTTCTTATTACTGACTTTATAAACATGATGAGGTACTCTATAATCTATGTATTGTTAATATTTTTTTGAATTTCGTCTTTGTTATTTATTCTCTGTCCCCCTCTTTCCCTTCTCTCTCCTTCCCTAAATATATTTATGTTGATAGTGTTATTTTTGATATACACAGGAAAGGATTGTTTTTTTCTTTTTTTTTTTTTTTGTGTGTGTGTGGTATTGGTACCTCTTTGGCAAATCAATTAAAGTGTTGATCCCAAGTTTTTTTCTAAGAAGAAGATAGCGTTATATAAAGAAAAAAAAAAAGCAAAAATAAATGTCTCACTCTGATGCTCTTTTTACTCGGTTACTACTGGTAACATTCATGCTGCTGGTGTATACCACCTATGCAAATGAGGTACGACTGGCAACGCCCATGTGCCATGAGGTGCGTGGCTTCGCTGGTGAGTACAATAACCGCATGAGCATCACTGTTCAAACATCCCCGGCAGAAAAGGAGGCTATTATTCTCATCGTGCGGGCATTTCCACTCGCTCTCGGGGAACTCACAGAACAATGGATTCAGATGAATGCCACATACCGTCTTCGCGAAGGTGCAACCGTCTCTGTACAGTCCAATAACAATGGAATTGTGATGATTCCTAATGTGGAAGCTGGTACAGATATCAATATTGAGTTAAATCGTGTTCGAAAAGATGGTCCTGTACCTTTTCGATTTTGGAGTTATTATGCTAATCGTCCAGAGTGTTATATTGATGTTTCACCTACAAATTCTTTTCTTGCACCTATTCCAACTATGCTATCGAATGTGGCCAGTCCGTTGAGAGTATATTTTAAATCTATTGCCCCTAAAGGAGCAAAAGGACTCATGGTTCAAATCAGCAATCATACCCATCCAAGTTCAGAAGCCCAATTTCAAGTGATGTCAACATTATCATCATCATCATCCTCCTCCTCTAAAGGGACTCAAAATGGGACTATGCATAAAAGCGGAGATATCTTCCCATGGAATGAGGGTGTAGTCTACTTTTCTTTTACTCCTGATATCTCAACACATAGGTTTCTTTTACTTGGAGTAAGTGTGGTGTGGACAGATGAAGTCAGTGATACAGCTTCTTCTTCTTCCTCAAACACACAGCGTCCAAAGGGTAAAACGACAGATAACTCGACACCTAAAGTACCTAAGGTGGAAAAGAAGTTATCAAATGAAACTGGAACAAATACGAAAACAAATAATAAAGAGAAATGGAGTTTTTTTGGTTTTCTTTTTTTCCTCTTTTGTATTATCTCCGTTTATTTCATCATTCTCTCAGTTTTTAACTACCGTGTGAAAGGAATCACAGAATTTCCAGATATGATTCCTCATATAAATACAATACGCTCATGTTCTCAATACGTATCATTAGTGCAAAATAGTTTCCGAGAAGGCAATTCTCGTGGAGGTTACCGCGATTTGAATCGTCAGGAGATGAGTACGGAAGATGTTTAGGGAAGATAATATATCTATTTATATATCTTTCTTCCTTGAGTGAGTTTTTCTCTCCTTGTATGCTTGCTGGCTTTAATGGAAAAAAAAAAAAAAAATGAAAAAGAGTTAAGAAAAAAAAAAAAGAAAGGTGAAACCATTTCACGGTGTGTGGTAGAAAGGGTGTTTGCACTTTCTTTTCACATGAGTTTAAGACAAGCATGTGGAGGGTATGAGTATGGGGAGAATGAAAAAAATAAGGAAAAAAAACTAGATGTGAGTATTGTGATGACATCTATGTTCTTTTTATTATGATCGTTATATATATATATATATATATATATATATATATCTTTGCTAACTACGTTTAGTCTATCTCTGCGTTTGTACAAAGCAGGAAATTATCTTCCCTTTTTGTACGGAATGTTTAATGATAATTAGGGTTGCTTATTTCTTTCCTTTTCTTTATATTTTGTATACATCTCTCTCTCTCTCTCTCTCTGTATCATTATTGTTTGCTTCTTTTTTTATTGTTTTTTTTTTTTTTTTTTTTTTTTGAACTCATTTCTCTTTCAGCGTTCACTAGAATTGTGTGCGTGAGTGAGTGTTGTTGGTGGTGGCTTTGGTTAATTGGTGAATAGCAAAACATTGAAATAATAAAGAATTGAGAAGTAGAGAGGGGAAGGATAGAAAAGTAAAAAAAAAAAGAGAAATATTGGTGTTTGTTAGGTGAATTATGAGTAAACGTCTTCTTATCTCACAATGCAAGGATGTAGGTGTTTTTACTGCCCTCAAGCAGCAACACCGCTGGATTACGCGTCTTTATACCTCTTTTTATCCTGGTGAGTTATTCCCTAACCAACTCGTGCAGCCGAAACAACGTTTGCCAGAAGGTATGACTCTTAGCGATATTCTAAAAAAGGCAGCATTGGATGGAACTCCAAAGGCAAATAAAACTTCTTCAGCAACAGCAGCTGCAGGTACAAACACTACTAGTGGTGTTGGTGAAGAAGTTGAACCAAAAGGAGTTTCGTGGGGTGATGCTAGTAGCACAGATATTATGCATACAGGTGATGTACGTCAACCACAAGGGATCCCGGTGAAAGCGGAACGCCCCTATGTACCACTTGGTGAGATAGCAAAATTAGAGTTACAAGGTGATTACTATATGGAAGGAGGACTTTTTCAAGAAGCTCTTGAACATTATGGTGTGGTTGCCAAAGCCTATTCTATTGCATATCCAGATAATCACTCTCAACGTGTAAGTATTCTATTAAAATTGTCTAGCGCATTTAGACATGTTGGTCGTCATGAGAGTAGTAAAGCCAATATTGAGAACGCTTTACGTATGCTAGATGCATCTAGCCGACCATCTCTTGAATTAATATGTGAGGCTTTATTTGAATTGGGACTAACACGAGAAGCGTTAGGGTCTACAAAGACAGCAGCAGAGGCGTATGAGGAAGCTGTGGAAATTATGAACATATTCCACAACAGTGGTGAGTCGCATCGCATGTTGCGATTGCTACCACGCCTCGGTCGCCGCTTTAATCTTAACTTTGAAGAAAAGTTCGTTTATTTCAGTCCATTCGACTATGACCGTACATTTGCTATTGCCGATCAGTGTCTGGAGCGAGCTGAGCGGGCATACCGCACATTGGGAGATAGTGCCGGTATTATTCGTGTACTGCAGCGACGGAAAGAATTAATTGATAAAAAGTTCTTTAATCTTCGCGATTTTGCAGGGCGTATTCACACAACTCGAGGCCACTGGATGCGACGAGCACAACATCTCACTAACGCACCAACACCTGATGAGTTGCTACGTTATAGTCCAACCGTACATCAAGTACACCGGGATCTTAGCCGTGAACTTACCGCCCCACTCGGACGGGAGTCAGAAGTTATGCCAGGTGTTAATCGCACAGTACTAGATATGGGTAATCCATACCGTAAACGTGGACGTCTCTCTAATAAGATGCTGCGTGACGCTGATCACAACTTTGCAAAGTATGTTCGACAGCAGGAGTACAATGAGTAATACAAAGACATCAAACCATTGGAAACGGAAGGAGTAGATAAACAAGAAAGGAGTTGAGGCAGAGAAAAATTAACAAAATTGCATTTCTAATTCTCTTTTTTTTTCTTGTTATTATTCTCCACTCTCTTTTTTTTTCTATTGAATTTTTCTGGTTTTACCTAATTCTTTCTGTTTTGATTTAATATTATTCATTTATTCTTATTTTTGATTATTATTTTATTTTATTTTATTTTTTTTGTTCCTTTCTCTCTCCCCTCTCTCCGTTTTTATAGTTCTTAAAACAATACGACTATTAATTGTTGCTTGCTGTTGTTGTCGTTGTTGTTGTTGTTGACTTTTTCAGTCATCTAAGATGTCTTCTCTTGCACAACCGCATTATGTACGTTTAAAACGTTACAATCTTACTATATTCCTTCATTGTGACGTTAATCACGACACCGTTCAAGCCATAAAAGAACGGTACGAGAAGTTAACAGGACGTATATTCTACAATGTTCGACTCTATCTGGGACGACAAAACCTTGAGGATTTTTCTACACTCTACAATTGTGGAATTGAAAGTGAGGGCGCTGAGCTTATAGTAGTACATTCAAAGGGTCCCAAGAATGATGGAACGGGTGAATATTATTGGGAAGAAATAGAAGAGGCGATGAAACCGCCGCCAGCTCCACCTAAAGAAGAGCGGAATCTAACACAATCGGGTGGTGATACAGGAGCATCCTCTCGTGAGGGTGGAGAACAGACCGAAGATAACAGCGGTCCTGTGTTAGTTTCACGCTCCGAGGGCGGTAGAGGTCTTCATTTTGTAGAACCAGAAGTGGAGGCTGTTGACTCTTGATGATATGGATGAGCATGGTGCTGGATGCTGGGTGCTTCTTCTTCTGCTCATGCATATATATATATATATATATATATATATATATATATATATATGCTTTTTTCTATTAAGTTTTATCTGGAATGTAGGGAGTAGCTCTGCTTTTGCATTTATAACTAGATGCGATAATGTACCTCAGTGCGCTCCTGTACAGAATGTGTATATTGGAGAGAGGAGAAGGCAAAAGAAAAGATAAAAGAAAAAAAAAAAGAAAACACATTTTTTCTACCATATTTTTCCTCCGCTCTTTGTTATTATTTTTATTCCTTGAGTTTCTGCGTTACCCAATATGAGTACATACCTTTTTTTCCCCCTATTCTTGTGTGTTGTCTTTGAGACTTCCGATATCACTTTCCTCTCCTCCTTTTCTATTTTTTTTTTTACCTCGCGAGAGGAGTCTGACTGTTGGGAGTAGACGGCGACTAACGCCATGACAGTTGATATGAATATTCTGCGGGAGGCGTTGCTGCGTGCGCAGTACGCCGGGAGGGACGTGCCGCGTGTGGCCGACTTCCCCGCGACGGTGGCGTCCCGAGACGTCTCTTCGGTGTTTCTGCCGCATCTCGCCGCCGAGGAGGAGGCCGCGCACGCCGGACTCGTGTTGGGCGACGTGCATGTTGTTGGCCACAGCAGCAGTGGCCCACTGCCGACGATTGCAGGGGACGCCGTTGCGTCGGCGCTGGTATTGTGTACACTGATGGGTGTTGAACCGGGGAAAGTCTAACCATTGAAATGGTGTGAGGGTCTATGCTTTGATGTTTCTGTTTTTGTTTCTGTGTAGGGTGTTATTGTTATTATTATTATTATTATTATTATTATTATTATTTTGTGGGTATATTGTTCTTAACTTGTTGTCGCTGAGGTGATAGAGAGGGAAGGAGAAAGAGATGATGATGATGAAAATGTGGTGGGCTACAGTGGAAGTGACAACCTTCTTTGCCCCATCAGTCTTTCTCTCCCATCCCATAGGTATAAAGATAGATGTACACAGATAAGAAACATTAATACGAAAAACGTCAGATATTCAGTTCTTGTTTTTTTTTTTTTTTTATTTTTTTTTTTCGCAGTTACTTGTACCACAGCTGCATTCATGTTGGACGAACTGGGCGTTAAGCTTGAGGAACTCTACGAAATAGCAAGGGTTTACAGTGTCATTGCCTCACTTAATCAACATTCAGTAAGTGAAGAGGAATGGACGTCGGTGCTGAAAAGGTTACATAGTATAGTTCGATATGGTAGTTGTAGTAAATTTACGTCAAAGTTGCTTCATAATATTAATTCTTCCTGTAGTACCGATAAACATAAATCAGTAGAATCAGTAGCCGCACAAGGTATCAAAAAGAGTGTGGAACAGGAACTCTCAATGACGAAGAAAATTACTCAGAATGACGTTTTATTAATTTTACACAAATTGGTAAAACATCCAGTTTCATGGGATATTTGTATAGAAAAGGAATTAGATAGAATAAAAGGTGATGATAGTTTGGCTTATATATTGCTTTCACATCAGATTCCACTTGAGAATCACTTTATGTCTTTAAAGGGAGTCTTAGAGCATAGGACACATTTTGCTATTATTGATTTATCATCCTGTTACCTTGGAGATCATCGTATTTCAGAATTGTTAAAAATGTTAGCTAATGAACAGCACCTTCGTCTCCTTATGTTGGATTTTAATGAAATTACTTCACAGGTTTTACCCTTATTTGAAACACTTTTAAATCCTGAAAACGCTCAGCGTTGTGCTATTACTAGATTTCCGTCACTTAGATTATTAAGTTTAAATGGCAATCCAATTTCTATGCAATTGGAAAATCTACGTAATGTTTGGAAAGCACGATTACTATTTATGATGCGTCCACATGCTCCATTAAGTTCTACTATAAGTAATTCCATCTCTTGCAAAAGAACAGAATTACATTCTATACGTGTGCTAGTATTAGAAGGTAGCGGAATGGAGGCTTACCTCCAAGCTTTAGCATTGCGCAACTGCGGTAGTAGTAGTAGTAGTAGTAGTAGTAGTAGTAGTAGTAGTAGTTACGGTTATGAGGAATTATGGAATAGAACAAATGTTTTTTGTGCAGCTTCTTTTGCAACTATAGTAGCAGCTGCAATGGTGTTAAAGATACCAGTGAAACGTATAGAAGAATGTTTTGTTTCTATCGCACAAAATGTATTTAATTTTTCTGGAATCTTTCTCCCTTTTCGAACTATGTATAAGTGGTGGAATGGTAATAATTATTACTATTATGTTAGTCACTTGGATTCTGTATTACGAGAATTATTTGGTACAGCAAGTGAAATGACACTTGCAGAGATTGAGAGTACCACAGGAAAACATCTTATCTTTTTTTTAGCGTCATATATGGATTCTACTAGTCAAGGATTTGATAGTAATTTTTTTTTCAAGCAAAAATTTATTGCTATCCGATCATGGCCTAATGGTATTCAAAGTGATGAAATGAATCCCATGTGGCATCGTTGTTCATTAATAAAGGTATTATTAGCCTGTTGCTGCTCTCCTGGTTTGATAGGACCTTTAGTTCAGTTGGAAGGTATAACCGTACGTGATGCTTTTACCGTCCCTGTACCTCAGCTTGTTTGTGAATGTCTGGAATGCACCAGTGGGACATGTAGTATTCATTTTGAGTTTTGGCATCCCCGTGAGACAGAATCTACCGTTGATGGTTCATCTTATTCGACGAGTCTTTTACGTAATCCTCTTATTTTTCAAGAAGTTATAACCTCCACTGAAGAAAGTAGCTTATCATTGATTTATTTTCCTTCTCCGTCGATGCTTACAGTCAAGAGACGACAGAGTATTGAATGGGTGGCTACAGTGACTGGTAATGAAGGTCATATTATCTGTAAAGATATTGCCATTAATAATAATAATAATAATAATAATAATAATAATAATAATAATAATAATAATAATAATAATAAATATTATTCTTCTTCTGCGGCTCTAATGGCTGTAGGTCGACTAAGTTACAGTGTTCGTCTACTTTTTAAACCAACTAGGCATGAAGTTGTTCAGTATAATGAGACAGATTTGCTGTTACTTAAGGAAACCCTCCCTGATGCGCTCTCTATACATTCAATGCAGTTCAGTGCTATAGGAGTTGTTGCATCTTGACACTAAAACAGTGAACATCGACTCTCACTTAAGAAAAAAAAAAAAAAAAAACGTGTAAAGGAGTAAGAAATACTTTTCTGGGTACATGTTCAATTCTCTATTTATTTGGAGTATGTGCTGAAAGGACTTATTCTGTTTGTTTGTTTTCAGTATTACTTTTTAGTTTTTTTTTTTTTTAATTCTTTGGAAGTAGGTGTTATTTCTCTCCTTTTGTTGTTTCCCCTCCTCTTCATACTTTCTTTATTCTTTATATGTTGTGTAGAGTCAGAATAACTACATTAAACGCTCTAATATCTCATTCCTAGACACAAATACACATTTAAACATATAAACACATATATAATAATAAAAATAATATGGAACCTTCTGTATTGCTTCAGCGACAGATGGAGCTTCACGGGACACTGCGACGTCCACCTCACACACCTGCGCAACTCACAGAAGTTCACGTAGAAATGCAAGAGTTAGCACGATTTTTTCAGTCTGTAAGGAATAAAGCACTTAAACTTCGTACTCCTCCAGAGACTGTATTTCAGTGTCTCATGCATATCGATATGGGGGATGTTGTGAGTTTTGATAAACAACGTCGTGATGGTGCGGTACCGATGCATCAAGCGAAAGTTTTAGCTCGTACTAGTGCTATTGAATTAGAACCTCGTCTTCGTGGTGTTGTTTCCAATGATGAACTTAATAGTATGATGTCATTGTGTAAAAAAACACGTACCCTTCTGCGTATTAAGGTGGAAGATGGAAATGACTTTAGTATAGCTGAGAGTGCCCTACATCAGTTTATTGAGTATCTAGATTTTATCGATAATGCCTCTGAACGTAATCCTGATAAAATGTTTAAATTTTATATGGTAGAAGATGAGGCATCACTATTATTGCTCTTGGGTCGCCGAACACCATATTCGTCGTGTCCTCGATATGAGAGTGATGGTTCACCTGTTGTTGTTGATGGCACTGCTACTGCGGTACCTCCTCTTCCAAGCGAGAGGGAACTGGAGGGGGAAGTCCGACGTGTGGCGCTCGTATGCGGGTCTTCTTCGGAGTCAGCGGGTTCCCGTCTCACTGCCCTCCGCACACTCGAGTATTGGCTAACAAGCATACCAGATACTTCCTTCCATCGCCATCTCGCCGCCCTCGCGTCGCTCCTCACCGAACCGCTCGCCGTCTGCGGCGGGGAGAAGCGATCGGCAATCTGCCGGCAGGCCTGCGCCGTCCTGATGGCCGTGGCGGCCCGCACCTCTCCGGCGGCCTTCCACGATGGGCCGCTGCGGTCGGCACTCGGCCGGTGGATCGCCGTCCTCCTGCGGGGCGTCGTCGTGACGGTCGCCGCCATCGCCAACGCCACAGATGCGGCGGTCCGGGCGCTCGTCATCGCCAGCGGCGGACACTCGGCAGGCCTGCGGTCCATCGCGGAGGCACTCACCGCCAGCACTCATCCAGAGTTACGCCGCCGGTGTCTAGCCTACATTGCACTCGGTGTGGTCGCCTCTCACGGGGAGTGCGCCGCCGCCATGATGAATCTACCCGCACTCGCGCAGAAGTATATGGAAGTCGGTGACGCCGCAAGCAGAAAGATGGCAAGGGCATTACATATCGCTCTCACATATTTAGGTACCTCTCCTGCCGTGGTGGGAAGCAAAAAGACAGAATCACTGATACAACAGGAAACAATAGAATTGCGTGAAGCACTTAATGATGTGGAGTTATTTGAGTCCATTATCTTTGGTTCTACTGCCAGAAGGCGACTTTCTGGAAGATCCAGTCTCTCAGGAAGTACTGCACACTATGGTGATACCCCATCCTCCTCTACTGCAGAAATGAAACGGAGCTTCTCGGCCTCAATGTCTACTGGAATCTACGATACTTCTGCTACGCTTGTTTTACATGACTCATCAGCTATGCAAAAAGAAGTACAACAATCTCCTGATATTAGATGGGACGACAAAAGAAGTGGAAATAATAGCTCTACCAGACGTTCTAAGCCTCATCATCATGTGGATCAGGCAATAAAACCCACAAAGTCACCTGAGCAACAAACTGTAAAATTAAGTGCTTCACTAAGGCGAAAAATTGAAGACGCTACCTCATGCTCCCTGTCTCGTAATTAGCATTGTAAACCAAGTCAATCAAGGCTTCATAGTTTTTTCGTCAAAGTTAAGAAAGAGAATCTTCTCTTTTTTCATTTGTTTATTATCATTATTATTTTTTCTCCTTTCCTTCGGTTGTATTCTTCAGGAGATTGTAGGAGGAAAGTGAGATGATGAAGGTAAGAAAACAAGAAGAAGAGTTTTCTGCCTATAAATGTGTTTTTGTTGGCTTTGGGCAATAATGTAAAACCAAAAAAAAATATATATATATTTTCTTGTTTCCTCTTCTACGAGTAAAGAAGAGAGGGGCAAAGTAACATAGAGTGATTAGTACAACGTTCCTTCCCAGTCCTCGTTCTCTCTCCCCTCCCCTCCCCTCCCCTCCTTAAAAAAAAAGGAATGAGAAGAGAAGGTAATTATGTTGAAGAGGAAATAAAAAAAATGGATAACTTCCTCATATTCTTATTATTTTCAGTCTACATCCTTATATATAAATAAAAATAAGTACACACGCAGAAAAATATATATATATATATATATATATATATATA
>NW_021639849.1:261613-266944 GCF_002087225.1 Trypanosoma theileri
TTTTTTTTTTTTTTTTTTCTATTTAGTAAAAATAAAAAAAAGAAGAAACATCTCTTATTATGGTGATTCTTGGGGATATTTTTCTCTTGTTTCTCTCACATTTTTTTTTTCTTTTTGTTTCCTTTTCCTTTTCTCTCCTGGTGCAAATAGGTGAAAAGACCTACTAACGCGAATTACCGTTGCAGGAGGGGGTTGTGTTTATCCTACTGCTATCTGTGATTTATTCTCAGGCGTAAGGATTGAAGGGTAGTCTGAGTAATATATATATATATATATATATTACACAAGAGGGAACTGATGGCGTCCAGCCCGGCGGTAAAGCGTCCGCGAGTGGAACAATGCCCCAACTCCAAACCGTGGGTGGAAAAGTACCGCCCAAAGTCACTGGACGATGTGAAATCGCAGGAGGAGGCGGTGCGAGCATTACGCGCCAGTCTTAACCGCGGGGCTAGCATGCCACATTTTCTCTTTCACGGCCCACCAGGTACTGGTAAAACAACTGCTATCCTTGCTGTGGCACAGGAGTTATTCGGTCCTGATTACGTACATAGCCGTGTGCGAGAGTTAAATGCAAGTGATGATCGTGGTATTCAGGTTATTCGCGAAAAGGTTAAAGTTTTTGCCCAGACGGCCGTTGGAAATGTGGGGCAGAAGGTACAGTCTGATGGTAAGGTATACCCTGTTCCACCATTTAAACTTATTATTTTGGATGAGGCTGATGCTTTGTTGCCGGACGCACAAGCTGCATTACGTAGAATGATGGAAGACTTCAGTGATGTGACTCGCTTCTGTATTCTTTGTAATTATGTTAGTCGTATTATTGATCCTATTGCAAGTCGTTGTGCAAAATATCGCTTCAAACCTCTGGTAAAACATGCTTTACATGAACGCATTCGTGAAATTGCTCAGATGGAGCAATTAGAATTATCAGATGCCTCTTTAGAAGCTTTAGATCGTGTAAGCGGTGGAGATTTACGATCGGCTATCATGTTCTTACAGTATGCACAAAAAGCACATGGAAATGATCTCACACAAGAAGATTTCGTAGCAGTTTCAGGTGGTGTTCCAACAGATATTATGCAAAAATACACATCTGCACTTGTTTCAAAAAATTTTGATAACATGTATGCTATGACGAAAGATCTTGTAGGACAGGGTTACCCTGCTAGTCAAGTTCTCACACAGCTACAGCAGTTCATAGTTAGTTCAGCTTGTCCTTTGAACTCGGCACAACGAGGAGCCATTGCTTTGAAAATTTGTGATGTAGAAAAGCGCATCACAGACGGTGGAGATGATCTTTTGCAATTATTAGATTTGGGTGCTGCGATATGTTCGGTTTGACTTGGTGAAAATCCTGAGAAGGAGAATAAATGAAGAAAAAAAGAAGAAGAAAAAAAAAAAAAAAGGTGAAAACATACTTGAAGTGAGTAAGTGAGTGATGAAGCTGAAAATCACAGAAGAATATTAATGTGTGTATGGTAGTTTAATTAGCTTGGCTGATGATAATAGTAAAAATAATGTGATTGTTAATATATTTCTGCCTTATATATATATATATATATATATATATATTGTATATCAAGTATTTTTTTTTTCTTTGGTTGATTCTCTATTTTTAATTTATCTTAACTATATTTACTAATGAAGAATTTGCATTAAGTGAAAGAACAAAAAACAAAAGGACATCTTCTCTTAGATATATCTGTATATATATATATATATATATATATATATATATATATATATATATATATACGTATATACATCAACAACTAGGCCTTTTTTCGAAGGGGGAGGATATGGCCAAATTGAATAATTCACGGAATACGGAGTTGACCTCTTCTAAAGGTTCAAAAACCCCAACAAAAAATGAAAGTACCCCCTCCAAGTTGGTGAACAAGTCTCCAGAAAGCTTTGAAAATCCAATGTCTAGCAACTGCGACGAGAGAATTCTTTCAAATTCAGACTGTGATTCCTCTTCTAGTGATATGGTTGTACATATATCTACGATGATACGCCACCATTGCCTCAATACACGTAGTCCATCAAATACACGTAGTTCATCAGGTACACCAGCTCTAAGCACTCGTAGGAGAAGCTATTCCATCTCAGATGAGAAGACACTCTTCCCTCCAAGGCATATGATGGTAGAACGGCAATGTGAACCTGGTAATAAACGACCCGATTGGAATAGTAATCGAAGATATGTTGATGAATCACCAAAGGAGAAACTACCACGTATTCGTATTAAATCTCCAAATAAATATGAGTTTCTCCATCGCGGTAAGAGTGTCACACAATTCTCTAGAAAACCAACTGGTGTTGAAAGACAGGTTGTTTCTTGGTTAACAGAAAGTCCAATAAAAAATGTTAGAGGTAAGAAAATATCGAAAAAAAATAATGAAAATATTCTGCAAGCACTAAAACAGATAAACTTTAAAGAAGCATTTTCAAAGTTTAAATCTGGTGATACAGAGAACCCCTTTTTAAGGAATGCTGATGTACTTTTCAAAGTTTTCTCTATGCGTACTGATTCAATTACAGAAGAAATGCTTTATGATCATTTTCTTATGTTTACACCAACTGGTGTAGCACCATATGAAGCATTTGATTTTCTTAAGGACTCTTGTGATGGTAAAAAAGAACTTAGTTTTGAGGATTTCCTGTGCTATGGTGATAAATTACGTGAACGCTTATGCGCATTTGAAGATTTTACTTCATTAACTGATCAAGATAAAATAAATACAATTTTAACACGGGTTTTAAATGATGGAGTAAGGCCAACAGAAATGAAAAAAGCTCGAAATATGCTTTTGAAATATGCAGAAGATCAGCAAAATGGTCAAGTGAATTCTGCATGTAAATCTATGCGAGCATATGAACTCTCCTTTCTTGTAGATATGAAAAAAAAGAATGGAACAACAAAAGGGAATAGATACTCATCTCATTTAGGAGGTAATGGACGTTTTAATAATACTCCAAAAAGAAATCCCTCCTCGGATGGGCGTCCTTCTAGCCACGTTGGAAATGGAGAAAATGCGTATTATAATAATAATAATAATAAAAAGGGAAATATGAACGGCCAAAGATGTGGTTCTGCTCTATTGTATGATTTCTCTGTTGGCGCAGAAAATAATAATAATAATAATAATAATAATAATAAGTCAAGCCTTGGAAAATAACATGAGTCATTTGTTAAAGAAGAGTTGGTAGATGTTTCAATTACCTTGACAAGCCATAGTTTCGGGATGGTTCGCGTGATATATATATATATATGTATATATCATTAATAGGTCATATTTCATCAACACCAATACTTTATTTCTTCCAGTAATGATCTGGAACTACAAGACCCTAATTCCCCATGTTGAGAGACGTGCATGAAAAGATAATAATAATAAAAAAAAAAAAAAAAAACAGCAATAAGTTCAAAGTTTAGGGTGTTAGTGTAAGTTCATTTGTATTGGTACTGCGAGAAATATGAAATCACGCGTAACGTGAAAATATATATTTATATATATATATATATATATATATATTCCTTTTGTAGATGCCTCTTATTCCTGAGGTTTTTTTTTTCTGTACATGTGTCATATTTTTCTATTTATTTATTTTTGTTGTTTTTTTCTGGTAGTGTATTCAAGCGTCTGAGGGAGAAACATCACTTAATTATGTTTGATTGCATAAGCAATCCCAAAGTTTTTTTTTTTTTTCCTTTGTATCTGTATGTAGAGTATGGATGTTATTTTTCCAATTGCTTTAATCGTTGTGTCGTTTTTTGGGTTTTTGTTTTTCTAACGAATGAAACAGGAATACCCTCTTCTTGAGTTTTTTTTTTCGGAGTTGTTTGTTTATTTGTTTTATATTCCTTTCTCCTTGCATTGTTTTCCCGAGGTTCCACAGAGTATTTTTTTCTTTGTTGTTGTTTTGTTTTCTTGTTTGTTTTTTTTCCTTTGTTACTATTTATTTGCCTATTTTATTTTATTTTTTTTGCACGTCTCAGAGTGAGAAGAGTGGAAGGGAAGAGTCCTTTAAGTTAGGAAATTCGCATCAAAACACTTGTGATTGAAGTGGATTTCTCCGTCTTTTTTTTCCTTGTGTGTGTATGCGTGTGTTTTCCTATGGCCTCGGTTTTCTTTTTTTATATTTTTAATTGATTTTTTGAAATACAGTACTCTTACTTTCTCTTTCTTTGTATATGTATTACTTGTTTGCATGTGTGTGTGTGAGTGTTTATTTTTATTTTTATTTTTTTTTTTCATCTTTGTTTTCACTTTTTTTTTCCTCCTTTTTCTTCCTTTAAAAACTTCACTTGACTCGTTTTTTTAAGAATAAAAGGACATGTCTTCAAACCCGCCAGGTGAGGATAATGTCGAGTTCAATACGGAGATGGATCCGGAAGCCGAACTGCAGGAAATGCAGCGTCAGGTGAATGACCTAAAGGAGGACATCCGCCTAAAATCGCTGCAGGAGAACGCGGCCCAAGAGGAGGGACATCGCAAGAGCGCCGGCGCGCCCCCTGCGAAGAACACATCCATCTTTGTAAGTGGATTGGATGCACGGACAACGGAGGGTGATCTTCGTGTTTTCTTCGCCGCGTGTGGAACCATCAAGCGTCTTACTATGTTGCGTGATAAATTTACAGGACAACTGAAGGGCAACGCGTATATTGAGTTTGACACAGCAGAGCAGGCCGCTGCCGCCATTGTGAAGAACGGACAGCCGCTGCACGGCAAGCCACTCACCGTGGCCGTAAAGCGTGATAACATTCCAGCGTTTCAGCGTGGAAGAGGCGCAGGCGCATTTCCCCGCGGTGGATTCCGCGGCGGTGGTGGACCAGCTGCAATGCAGCAACAAATGGCAATGGCAGCAACAATGATGGCGGCAAGTATGATGGGTGGCGGCGCACCTTTCAATCCCTTCGGCGCACCACCGCGCGGCCGTGGACGTGGACGAGGACGAGGGGCACCACACTGATCTCTCCTCTTTGTCTACTGTCGTCATTCTTCTCGCTATGTCCCTGACAAAACTCTCTCTTTTTTTTTTTTTAAACTCTCTCTTTCTGTGGATATATATATATATATATATATATATATATATATATATATGCGTGTGTGTCTGTGGAAGAGAGAGAGTGAAGGAGGTGGGGAAGAAGAAAAGAATGATTGAGAGTTATAGGCGAAATGAAAGAAAGAAAAAAAAAAAAGGAGGTTGTGAGACGTTTTCATTCAAATAAAAAAAAAACACCTATCTACACTTCTCTTTCTCTCCCAGAATATTCAGTATGAAACGGGGGAAGTAAAAAAAAAAAAAAAAAAAAAAAAAAAAAAA